>NC_084566.2:43089124-43119124 GCF_033978685.3 Nerophis lumbriciformis | reverse complement strand
GGAGGGCATTGAGGGAGAAGACGAGCTATCAATGACATCCACCAGCTTCGGTGTCTGAGGCCGCCTGACCGGCCACCCCGTGCCCGCACAAGGCCACCCCCGGACGGGCGTGACATGCTCTTATCCCCCGCTCATCAGGCAGACCCTCCACGGGATTACACTGCAGCCGTGGAAGCTTCCAGCTGCAAATCCACCCACATGCATCTCGCAGACGGCGTAGAAGAAGAAGACGACGGTGCACTTCCGACCGAGGTAAGAAGCTTTTTTTTTTTTTTTTTTTTTCATTCTCTCCGGTGGTCGGTCGGCGTCCCCTCGCCCTTCGCACCCGCGCATGTGTGCTGATTGTCGGCCGGGGCTGCGCGGGGGACCGGGCATGCACACGGAGCTTCCTTTGTTCGTCAGGCTGTCGTTTCTTCAAGACAACCTCCTTTTTATCCATCCAATTTACTACCGCTTGTCCTTTTTAGTCAGCATTGCAACGTCCATGTATTGATATTGCACTTTTAATGTCAATACTTTTAAACAGGCACGCATATTATCAACCATGTGTGCTGATAATGATTAGTGTGTGTGTGTGTGTGTGTGTGTGTGTGTGTGTTCTTGTATTTTACCCTTCTTGAGACACCAACAAAGAAAAGTACCTTCCATATGAGGACCAAAATCATGGTCCCAAAACAGGAAAACCATTGCATCTGATAGAGAGCCAAATACTAGAGTCCGTGAACATTGCTCCAAAGTCAGGATTTTTAAATATTTTTAAAAAGTAAACATTGACAGGTGCGATATATACTAAAAAAAAGACGGCAGCCAAAGAAAGACTTTCCTATTCATCCCCGAAAAAACCCCGCCAGGCTGATTTTTACCACTTTTTCAGTGCTGACGTAAGACAAGCCATATGTGAGCATAGGATGAACAAATACTAAGACTTTTAGTGGCCATTAATAGTTCTCTTCTTCCGCTGGGTTGGCAAAAAGTGCGGCACAGGGGCCATCTGTGGTCCCTGACTCCTTTGTCATCGGCCTTAAACACTTTACAAAAACAAAACATAGAGATCTCATTTGCACCCTATGGTGGTGAAATCCGTCAAAATGAGGGTGGTCCCAAAAAGGACGGATACTTCAAATTGACCGTGTGTCGCTTTTAAAAGTTATTTCCCTCTGGACAACATATGAAATAACAAGTGTGTGTAAGAAATTGAAATGCGCCTCCTTTGGCCAAAATTAATTAAAAATAAATAAATAAATATGTATATAGAGTAGGGGTGTAACGGTACACACAAATTTCGGTTCGGTACGTACCTCGGTTTAGAGGGTTCGGTTCATTTTCGGTACAGTAAGAAAACAACAAAATATACATTTTAGGGTTATTTGTTTACCAAATTTGCAAAGTCTTCCACCAAAAATATTTTTCTTAGTGGAATATTTGATGTGAAGTAATCGGAACGTTTGATAGGTAAATAATTAAAAATAACATTGATTTTGTTTCAATATAATGTTTAGAACATTAAACATAACATAAAACATTAAATGTGATAAATCTATGGATAAAAAGCAGAGCCTGGCGACGCATGCGCGTTTATTATAATTCTCTCTCTCTCTCTGTCTCTGCCCCTCCCTCACCAATGCTGCTGTTTGTTTTGTGTTCAACCCCTTCTTAACCCTGAACGTACATTGAAAATACACGCAACCCTAACTCAAAATGCCGGACATTTGAGGCATTTAAGAAACTCCGTCCTGACAGTTCCGCAAAAGAGGACATGACCGGTGAAAAGAGGACGTATGGTCAGTCTATCCTAGCCTGTTAGCTGCTAGCATGCCGTGTGTTGTGCCTCGGTGTGCATTGTTTACACAACGTGTGTTACGCTACTTAATATGTCCGTGTGGAAACTCGTTCGTTACACCTCCGAACCGAACCGGAACCCTCGTACTGAAACGGTTCAATACAAATACACGTACGTTACACCCCTAATATAGAGCCATTATGTAATAACTTGAAGTAAATAATGAAGATTAATAACCAATTTACAACCAAAAAAATTCTGAACATTTTTTTCAAAATAAAACCAGTCGTTTTCTCACAATGTGTCGACTCTTTTTCTTATAAAATCGGGAACAATTTCTCTTATTCTTTCTGTTTCTGTCACATTGCAATATTTTCTCGTAAAATTATTACTTTTTACTGCAAAATGGTGACATTTGTCATATAAAATTCTGACTTATCACAATATCGCCAATTTTTTTGTTCTTGTAAAATAGTGACATTTTTTGAGTAAAATGACTTTTGTCATCATTTTGCCAAGTAAAATTTCGATTATTATAATATTGCCAACATTTTTAAGTTTTCTTATAAAATTGTGAATTTTGGTCGAGTAAAATTACGACTCTTTTCATAAAATTGCCAACATTTTAAGCTTTTCTTGTAAAATTGTGACTGTTATTGAGTAAAATTCCAACTTGTATCATGATATTGCACAAATGTTCAGTTTTTATTGTAAAATGTTGACTTGTGTTGAGTAAATTTACGACTTTTATTATAATATCACCAAAATTCTACATTTTTCTTGTGAAACTGTCCTTTTTCTTGTGAAATTGTAACCTTTTTCTTGTGAAATTGTGAACTTTTTCTTGTGAAATTCCAACTCATTTTTCACATTATTACTTTTTACTGCAAAATGGTGACATTTGTCATATAAAATTCTGACTTATCACAATATCGCCATTTTTTTTGTTCTTGTAAAATAGTGACATTTTTTGAGTATACTGTCTTGTCATAATTTGGCCAAGTAAAATTCCGATTATTATTGCCAACATTTTTGTGAAATTGTGACCTTTTTCTTGTGAAATTGTGAACTTTTTCTTGTGAAATTCCAACTAATTTTTCACAACAAGCTTTTTTTATATTTGCATAGTATGTATATATTATTAATGTTGTAAATACACTTCTTTATATATCTAGAAAGGCTGGTCCTAAAGAGGGAGGCATTTTTCTCAATTGTGTGTGTGTGTGTGTGTGTGTGTGTGTGTGTGTGTGTGTGTGTAATGAAAATTAAAAATGAACTACAAACACAATATTAAAATCACGAAAAGCAGTCTTTTTCTCACAATGTGTTGACTTCTTTCTTATAAAATTGGGAACAATTTCTCATATTCTTTCTGTTTCTGTCACACTGTAATATTTTCTTGTAAAATTATTACTTTTTTATGTAAAATTATTACTTTTCAATGCAAAGTGGTGACATTTGTCATATACAATTCTGACTTTTATCACAATATTGCCAATTTTTCTGTTGTGATATAGTGAATTTTTTTGAGTAAAATTATGACTTTTGTCATCATTTGGCAAAGTTAAATTCCGATTATTATTATTATAATGCCAACATTTTTAAGTTTTCTTATAAAATTGTGATTTTTGTCGAGTAAAATTACGACTCCTTTCATAAAATTGCCAACATTTTAAGCGTTTCTTGTCAAATTGCGACTGTTATTGAGTAAAATTCCAACTTTTATCATGATATTGCACACATGTTCAGTTTTTATTGTAAAATGTTGACTTGTGTTGAGTAAATTTACGAGTTTTATTATAATACCACCACAATTCTAATTTTTTCTTGTGAAACTGTCCTTTTTCTTGTGAAATTGTGACCTTTTTTTTGTGAAATTGTGAACTTTTTCTTGTGAAATTCCAACTCATTTTTCACAACAAGCTTTTTTTATATTTGCATAGTATGTATATATTATTAATGTTGTAAATACACTTCTTTATATATCTAGAAAGGCTGGTCCTAAAGAGGGAGGCATTTTTCTCAAGTGTGTGTGTGTGTGTGTGTGTGTGTGTGTGTGTGTGTGTGTGTGTGTGTGTGTGTGTGTGTGTGTGTGTGTGTGTGTGTGTGTGTGTGTGTGTGTGTGTGTGTGTGTGTGTGTGTGTGTGTGTGTGTGTAATGAAAATTAAAAATTAATTACAAACACAATATTAAAATTACGAAAAGCAGTCTTTTTCTCACAATGTGTTGACTTCTTTCTTATAAAATTGGGAACAATTTCTCATATTCTTTCTGTTTCTGTCACACTGCAATATTTTCTCGTAAAATTATTACTTTTTTTATGTAAAATTATTACTTTTCAATGCAAAGTGGTGACATTTGTCATATACAATTCTGACTTTTATCACAATATTGCCAATTTTTTTGTTGTAAAATAGTGACATTTTTTGAGTAAAATTATGACTTTTGTCATCATTTGGCAAAGTTAAATTCCGATTATTATTATAATGCCAACATTTTTAAGTTTTCTTATAAAATTGTGATTTTTGTTGAGTAAAATTACGACTCCTTTCATAAAATTGCCAACATTTTAAGCGTTTCTTGTCAAATTGCGACTGTTATTGAGTAAAATTCCAACTTTTGTCATGATATTGCACAAATGTTCAGTTTTTATTGTAAAATGTTGACTTGTGTTGAGTAAATTTACGAGTTTTATTATAATACCACCAAAATTCTAATTTTTTCTTGTGAAACTGTCCTTTTTCTTGTGAAATTGTGACCTTTTTCTTGTGAAATTGTGAACTTTTTCTTGTGAAATTCCAACTCATTTTTCACAACAAGCTTTTTTTATATTTGCATAGTATGTATATATTATTAATGTTGTAAATACACTTCTTTATATATCTAGAAAGGCTGGTCCTAAAGAGGGAGGCATTTTTCTCAAGTGTGTGTGTGTGTGTGTGTGTGTGTGTGTGTGTGTGTGTGTGTGTGTGTGTGTGTGTGTGTGTAATGGAAATTAAAAATTAATTACAAACACAATATTAAAATTACGAAAAGCAGTCTTTTTCTCACAATGTGTTGACTTCTTTCTTATAAAATCGGGAACAATTTCTCATATTCTTTCTGTTTCTGTCACACTGCAATATTTTCTCGTAAAATTATTACTTTTTTATGTAAAATTATTACTTTTCAATGCAAAGTGGTGACATTTGTCATATACAATTCTGACTTTTATCACAATATTGCCAATTTTTGTTGTAAAATAGTGACATTTTTTGAGTAAAATTATGACTTTTGTCATCATTTGGCAAAGTTAAATTCTGATTATTATTATAATGCCAACATTTTTAGGTTTTCTTATAAAATTGTGATTTTTGTCGAGTAAAATTATGACTCTTTTCATAAAATTGCCAACATTTTAAGCTTTTCTTGTAAAAGTCCGACTGTTATTGAGTAAAATTCCAACTTTTATCATGATATTGCACAAATGTTCCGTTTTTATTGTAAAATGTTGACTTGTGTTGAGTAAATTTACGACTTTTATTATAATACCACCAAAATTCTACATTTTTCTTGTGAAACTGTCCTTTTTCTTGTGAAATTGTGACCTTTTTCTTGTGAAATTGTGAACTTTTTCTTGTGAAATTCCAACTCATTTTTCACAACAAGCTTTTTTTATATTTGCATAGTATGTATATATATTTAATGTTGTAAATACACTTCTTTATATATCTAGAAAGGCTGGTCCTAAAGAGGGAGGCATTTTTCTCAAGTGTGTGTGTGTGTGTGTGTGTGTGTGTGTGTGTGTGTGTGTGTGTGTGTGTGTGTGTGTGTGTGTGTGTGTGTGTGTGTGTGTGTGTGTGTGTGTGTGTGTGTGTGTGTGTAATGAAAATAAAAAATTAATTACAAACACAATATTAAAATTACGAAAAGCAGTCTTTTTCTCACAATGTGTTGACTTCTTTCTTATAAAATCGGGAACAATTTCTCATATTCTTTCTGTTTCTGTCACACTGCAATATTTTCTCGTAAAATTATTACTTTTTTATGTAAAATTATTACTTTCCAATGCAAAGTGGTGACATTTGTCATATACAATTCTGACTTTTATCACAATATTGCCAATTTTTTTGTTGTAAAATAGTGACATTTTCTGAGTAAAATTATGACTTTTGTCATCATTTGGCAAAGTTAAATTCCGATTATTATTATAATGCCAACATTTTTAAGTTTTCTTATAAAATTTTTGTCGAGTAAAATTACGACTCCTTTCATAAAATTGCCAACATTTTAAGCGTTTCTTGTCAAATTGCGACTGTTATTGAGTAAAATTCCAACTTTTATCATGATATTGCACAAATGTTCAGTTTTTATTGTAAAATGTTGACTTGTGTTGAGTAAATTTACGACTTTTATTATAATACCACCAAAATTCTACATTTTCTTGTGAAATTGTGTCCTTTTTCTTGTGAAATTGTGACCTTTTTCTTGTGAAATTGTGACCTTTTTCTTGTGAAATTGTGACCTTTTTCTTGTGAAATTGTGACCTTTTTCTTGTGAAATTCCAACTCACTTTTCACAACAAGCTTTTTTTATATTTGCATAGTATGTATATATTATTAATGTTGTAAATACACTTCTTTATATATCTAGAAAGGCTGGTCCTAAAGAGGGAGGCATTTTTCTCAGGTCTCAAGAAGGTATGAATTACAAGTGTGTGTGTGTGTGTGTGTGTGTGTGTGTGTGTGTGTGTGTGTGTGTGTGTGTGTGTGTGTGTGTGTGTGTGTGTCACCAGGTGGACAGACTTATTCTAACAGACTGTTTGGGAGACAATAGACTCTCTGCTGTCAGGCTGTGCCTAAAAAAAGAGCTGCGTTTGGACTAACAGTGTTGTTGTGTCCACGGAACTCCTTGTGGGTCTATAATTACACGCGGAGAGACAACACACACACCAAGTGCCATTTCATTATTTCTATCACGTGTCTTCATTTATTTTTATTGCCTTTTTTTTTTATTGTGTCTATTTTCTTCATGCATGCAATTCTGGTGAATCCAAGAGTCTTATTTTTATTCCCCCCCCCCCGACACACAGATGGGACATTTTCCCTCGGGCATAGCGTGTTTGCTGGTTATTGTTCCAGACCATTTCCACATCCCTAATTATTTTAATCTGTCATTTTTTACACATGAATTCCCTTCTTTAGCTCCCTCCCCCCCACCCCTCCAGTCTCCACTGATCACGTCTTCTTACGAAGACGTTTGCATGTGTTTAACAGGAATGTGGTTGTTTTTTTACGTTGGCGTATTTGAACGGGCCCAAAAAGGAGTGAATATAAGCAGAGTTGTTCTGGGCCCGACCCAGTCTCCCGTGTCTGGGTTGTTCCTGTCGGATTGTTCACTCGCTGCGCCTAAATGTTGCTAGTAAGACGAGAGGATAGAAAAGATAAATGGCTTTTTACCATTTGTTTTTGACAGCGGTGTCCAAAGGGCAAAGAGCAACAATTAAAAAAAAAAAAAAAAAAAAAAAGCAAAAGGCATAATATAGTGAGAAAACATTGATAAATTAAAAATAACAAATATTAACAAGAGCATGTGGTGTGCTTGTAATGTATAAGTATGTGGCCCTTAGTTGGAAAATATTTGGACATTCCTGGTTAACTGTAGAATTATAATTATTACAATTATGATTGTTTTTTACAACTCCCGTTGCCTCAACACAGCAAAAAGCACCACTAAGGACAACACACACCCTGGCTTCCACCTGTTCCACCTGCTACCATCGGGCAGGCGTTACAGGTGCATCAGAGCCAGAAAAAACAGACTCCGAGATGTCACCATCTTGAACTCTAACTTATAATAATAATTCACCCCTATACAATATCCTACCCTAATACCCTACCGTGCAATATTACCCTTCGAGTGCAATACGTCCGACACTGATTGTTATTTATTACTCGGGTACTCTTGTCTTGTTCTGTATATTGTACAGTGTTTTGTATATTGTTTGTATATTGTACAGGATTGCTTATTATTTTTATTGGATAGTAGTCTGTTTATTTCAATTGTTAGTTTTTATCTTTATTGCCTGTTGTTGAGTAATTTAATTTATTTTTACCCCATATTTGTTCCCACTACCGCACCTTAAATAGGAGTCCTTAATCTCGTTATATAATGACAATAAAGTCCATTCTATTCTATTCTTCTATTCTATTCTACAAGTGATGACAGATGTGAACAAGAGCATGTATTGTCCGTGTGTTATGATGTAAAGGAGAGGTGTGCTTGTAATGTATAAGTATGTGGCCCTTAGTTGGAAAATATTTGGACAAATCTGGTTAACTGTAGAATTATAATTATTAAAATTATGATTGGTTTTTACAACTCCCGCTGCCTCAACACAGCAAAAAGCACCACTAAGGACAACACACACCCTGGCTTCCACCTGTTCCACCTGCTACCATCGGGCAGGCGTTACAGGTGCCAGAAAAAACAGACTCAGAGATGTCACCATCTTGAACTCTAACTTATAATAATAATTCACCCCTATACAATATCCTACCCTAATACCCTACCGTGCAATATTACCCTTCGAGTGCAATACGTCCGACACTGATTGTTATTTATTACTCCGGTACTCTTGTCTTGTTCTGTATATTGTACAGTATTTTGTATATTGTTTGTATATTGTACAGGATTGCTTATTATTTTTATTGGATAGTAGTCTGTTTATTTCAATTGTTAGTTGTTATCTTTATTACCTGTTGTTGTGTAATTTAATTTATTTTTACCCCATATTTGTTCCCACTACCGCACCTTAAATAGGAGACCTTAATCTCGTTATATAATGACAATAAAGTCCATTCTATTCTATTCTTCTATTCTATTCTACAAGTGATGACAGATGTGAACAAGAGCATGTATTGTCCGTGTGTTATGATGTAAAGGAGAGGTGTGCTTGTAATGTATAAGTATGTGGCCCTTAGTTGGAAAATATTTGGACAAATCTGGTTAACTGTAGAATTATAATGATTAAAATTATGATTGGTTTTTACAACTCCCGTTGCCTCAACAGAGCAAAAAGCCCCACTAAGGACAACACACACCCTGGCTTCCACCTGTTCCACCTGCTACCATCGGACAGGCGTTACAGGTGCATCAGAGCCAGAAAAAACAGACTCAGAGATGTCACCATCTTGAACTCTAATTTATAATAATAATCCACCCCTATACAATATCCTACCCTAATACCCTACCGTGCAATATTACCCTTCGAGTGCAATACGTCCGACACTGATTGTTATTTATTACTCCGGTACTCTTGTCTTGTTCTGTATATTGTACAGTATTTTGTATATTGTTTGTATATTGTACATGATTGCTTATTATTTTTATTGGATAGTAATCTGTTTATTCCAATTGTTAGTTATCTTTATTACCTGTTGTTGTGTAATTTAATTTATTTTTACCCCACATTTGTTCCCACTACCGCACCTTAAATAGGAGTCCTTAATCTCGTTATATAATGACAATAAAGTCCATTCTATTCTATTCTTCTATTCTATTCTACAAGTGATGACAGATGTGAACAAGAGCATGTATTGTCTATATTTTATGATGTAAAGGAGAGGTGTGCTTGTAATGTGTAAGTATGTGGCCCTTAGTTGGAAAATATTTGGACATCCCTGGTCAACTGTAGGAATTATAATATATAATTATAATAATAATATAATCTGTCATCATTTGTAGAATTTTTTTTTTAATTTTAATAATTATAATTCCTACAGTTAACCAGATTTGTCCAAATATTTTCCAACTAAGGGCCACATACTTATACATTACAAGCACACCTCTCCTTTACATCATAACACATAGACAATACATGCTCTTGTTCACATCTGTCATCACTTGTAAAAAAAACAATTAAGATTTTATCTGTGTTATGATGTAAAGGAGAGGTGTGGTTGTAATGTATTTAGTTTATTAGTTTTATTAGTTCATTATTTCTTCGGTCAGTGGTCAACAAAATAAACAAACAGTTTTACATAAACAAACAGGGTTTAGGGGGTGTATATTGTAGCCCGGAAGAGTTAGTGCTGCAAGGGTTTCTGGGTATTTGTTCTGTTGTGTTACTGTGCGGATGTTCTCCTGAAATGTGTTTGTCATTCTTGTTTGGTGTGGGTTCACAGTGTGGCGCATATTTGTAACAGTGTTAAACTTGTTTATACGGCCACCCTCAGTGTGACCTGTATGGCTGTTGATCAAGTATGCCCTGCAGTCACTTGCGTGTGTCTGTCTCTTGTCTCAAAGTAGGTGTACTGTCACAATATATACAATAAAGAGGTTTTTTTTGCTGTTTTGCTATGCGTAGTGTTTTACTTCTTGTCTTGCGCTCCTATTTTGGTGACTTTTCCTGTTTTGTTGGTATTTTCCTGTAGCAGTTTCATGTCTTCCTTTTGAGCGATATTTCCCGCATCTACTTTGTTTTAGCAATCAAGAGTATTTGGGTTGTTTTTAATCCTTCTTTGTGGGGACATTGTTGATTGTCATGTCATGTTCGGTTGTACATTGTGGACGCCGTCTTTGCTCCGCAGTAAGTCTTTGCTGTCGTCCAGCATTCTGTTTTTGTTTACTTTGTAGCCATCAGTTTTCTGCACAGCCTTCCCTAAGCTTCAATGCCTTTTCTTACGGGCACTCACCTTTTGTTTATTTTTGGTTTAAGCATTAGATACCTTTTTACCTGCACCCTGCCTCCCGCTGTTTCCGACATCTACAAAGCAATTAACTACCGGCTTCCACCTACTGATATGGAAGAGTATTACACGGTTACTCTGCCGAGCTCTCGACAGCACCGACACTCAACAACAACACATCATTTGCAGACTATAATTACTGCTTTGCAAAAAATATTTTTAACCCAAATAGGTGAAATGACACAATCTCCCACGGCACACCAGACTGTATGTGGTTGAAAAACACTGGTCTAGTTATGATGTAAAGGAGAGGTGTGCTTGTAATGTATTTGGATGTGTCAATGAAAGGGCATTGTATGAGTTTTCCTAATTTGATTACATGTTATAGTTTAATTTTATTGCATATTTTTAATTTAGGTAACCAGGGACTGCAGATGGAAATGAACTATTATTAAGCTATAATGTGGTGCAGGACATACATAATACTAAGATTTTGTAAATGTTTATTTACAAACCTTAAAGGTGCTGTTTCCTTACGGCAGGGGTCACCAACGCGGTGCCCGCGGGCACCAGGTCGCCCGTAAGGACCAGATGAGTCGCCCGCTGGCCTGTTCTAAAAATAGCTCAAATAGCAGCACTTACCAGTGAGCTGCCTCTATTTTTTAAATTGTATTTATTTGAACGCTGTGCTCGACATTTTTAATTCTAAGAGAGACAAAACTCAAATAGAATTTGAAAATCCAAGAAAATATTTTAAAAACTTGGTCTTCACTTGTTTAAATAAATTCATTTATTTTTTTTACTTTGCTTCTTATAACTTTCAGAAAGACAATTTTAGAGGAAAAATACAACCTTAAAAATGATTTTAGGATTTTTAAACACATATACTTTTTTACCTTTTGAAAATCCAAGAAAATATTTTAAAAACTTGGTCTTCACTTGTTTAAATAAATTCATTTATTTTTTTTACTTTCTTATAACTTTCAGAAAGACAATTTTAGAGAAAAAATACAACCTTAAAAATGATTTTAGGATTTTTAAACACATATACTTTTTTACCTTTTGAAAATCCAAGAAAATATTTTAAAAACTTGGTCTTCACTTGTTTAAATAAATTCATTTATTTTTTTTTACTTTCTTATAACTTTCAGAAAGACAATTTTAGAGAAAAAATACAACCTTAAAAATGATTTTAGGATTTTTAAACACATATACTTTTTTACCTTTTGAAAATCCAAGAAAATATTTTAAAGACTTGGTCTTCACTTGTTTAAATAAATTCATTTATTTTTTTTACTTTCTTATAACTTTCAGAAAGACAATTTTAGAGAAAAAATACAACCTTAAAAATGATTTTAGGATTTTTAAACACATATACTTTTTTACCTTTTGAAAATCCAAGAAAATATTTGAAAAACTTGGTCTTCACTTGTTTAAATAAATTCTTTTATTTTTTTTACTTTCTTATAACTTTCAGAAAGACAATTTTAGAGGAAAAATACAACCTTAAAAATGATTTTAGGATTTTTAAACACATATACTTTTTTACCTTTTGAAAATCCAAGAAAATATTTTAAAAACTTGGTCTTCACTTGTTTAAATAAATTCATTTATTTTTTTAACTTTCTTATAACTTTCAGAAAGACAATTTTAGAGAAAAAAATACAACCTTAAAAATGATTTTAGGATTTTTAAACACATATACTTTTTTACCTTTTGAAAATCCAAGAAAATATTTTAAAGACTTGGTCTTCACTTGTTTAAATAAATTCATTTATTTTTTTTACTTTCTTATAACTTTCAGAAAGACAATTTTAGAGAAAAAATACAACCTTAAAAATGATTTTAGGATTTTTAAACACATATACTTTTTTACCTTTTGAAAATCCAAGAAAATATTTTAAAAACTTGGTCTTCACTTGTTTAAATAAATTCATTTATTTTTTTTACTTTGCTTCTTATAACTTTCAGAAAGACAATTTTAGAGAAAAAAATACAACCTTAAAAATGATTTTAGGATTTTTAAACACATATACTTTTTTACCTTTTGAAAATCCAAGAAAATATTTTAAAAACTTGGTCTTCACTTGTTTAAATAAATTCATTTATTTTTTTTACTTTCTTATAACTTTCAGAAAGACAATTTTAGAGGAAAAATACAACCTTAAAAATGATTTTAGGATTTTTAAACACATATACTTTTTTACCTTTTGAAAATTCAAGAAAATATTTTAAAGACTTGGTCTTCACTTGTTTAAATAAATTCATTTATTTTTTTTACTTTCTTATAACTTTCAGAAAGACAATTTTAGAGAAAAAATACAACCTTAAAAATGATTTTAGGATTTTTAAACACATATACTTTTTTACCTTTTGAAAATCCAAGAAAATATTTTAAAAACTTGGTCTTCACTTGTTTAAATAAATTCATTTATTTTTTTTACTATCTTATTACTTTCAGAAAGACAATTTTAGAGGAAAAAATACAACCTTAAAAATGATTTTAGGATTTTTAAACACATACTTTTTTACCTTTTGAAAATCCAAGAAAATATTTTAAAAACTTGGTCTTCACTTGTTTAAATAAATTCATTTATTTTTTTTACTTTCTTATAACTTTCAGAAAGACAATTTTAGAGAAAAAATACAACCTTAAAAATGATTTTAGGATTTTTAAACACATATACTTTTTTACCTTTTGAAAATCCAAGAAAATATTTTAAAGACTTGGTCTTCACTTGTTTAAATAAATTCATTTTTTTTTTTTTACTTTCTTATAACTTTCAGAAAGACAATTTTAGAGGAAAAATGCAACCTTAAAAATGATTTTAGGATTTTTAAACACATATACTTTTTTACCTTTTGAAAATCCAAGAAAATATTTGAAAGACTTGGTCTTCACTTGTTTAAATAAATTCATTTATTTTTTTTACTTTCTTATAACTTTCAGAAAGACAATTTTAGAGGAAAAATACAACCTTAAAAATGATTTTAGGATTTTTAAACACATGTACTTTTTTACCTTTTGAAAATCCAAGAAAATATTTTAAAAACTTGGTCTTCACTTGTTTAAATAAATTCATTTATTTTTTTTACTTTCTTATAACTTTCAGAAAGACAATTTTAGAGAAAAAATACAACCTTAAAAATGATTTTAGGATTTTTAAACACATATACTTTTTTACCTTTTGAAAATCCAAGAAAATATTTTAAAGACTTGGTCTTCACTTGTTTAAATAAATTCATTTATTTTTTTTTACTTTCTTATAACTTTCAGAAAGACAATTTTAGAGAAAAAATACAACCTTAAAAATGATTTTAGGATTTTTAAACACATATACTTTTTTACCTTTTGAAAATCCAAGAAAATATTTTAAAAACTTGGTCTTCACTTGTTTAAATAAATTCATTTATTTTTTTTTACTTTCTTATAACTTTCAGAAAGACAATTTTAGAGAAAAAATACAACCTTAAAAATGATTTTAGGATTTTTAAACACATATACTTTTTTACCTTTTGAAAATCCAAGAAAATATTTGAAAGACTTGGTCTTCACTTGTTTAAATAAATTCATTTATTTTTTTTTACTTTCTTATAACTTTCAGAAAGACAATTTTAGAGAAAAAATACAACCTTAAAAATGATTTTAGGATTTTTAAACACATATACTTTTTTACCTTTTGAAAATCCAAGAAAATATTTTAAAAACTTGGTCTTCACTTGTTTAAATAAATTCATTTATTTTTTTTACTTTGCTTCTTATAACTTTCAGAAAGACAATTTTAGAGAAAAAAATACAACCTTAAAAATGATTTTAGGATTTTTAAACACATATACTTTTTTACCTTTTGAAAATCCAAGAAAATATTTTAAAAACTTGGTCTTCACTTGTTTAAATAAATTCATTTATTTTTTTTACTTTCTTATAACTTTCAGAAAGACAATTTTAGAGGAAAAATACAACCTTAAAAATGATTTTAGGATTTTTAAACACATATACTTTTTTACCTTTTGAAAATTCAAGAAAATATTTTAAAGACTTGGTCTTCACTTGTTTAAATAAATTCATTTATTTTTTTTACTTTCTTATAACTTTCAGAAAGACAATTTTAGAGAAAAAATACAACCTTAAAAATGATTTTAGGATTTTTAAACACATATACTTTTTTACCTTTTGAAAATCCAAGAAAATATTTTAAAAACTTGGTCTTCACTTGTTTAAATAAATTCATTTATTTTTTTTACTATCTTATTACTTTCAGAAAGACAATTTTAGAGGAAAAAATACAACCTTAAAAATGATTTTAGGATTTTTAAACACATACTTTTTTACCTTTTGAAAATCCAAGAAAATATTTTAAAAACTTGGTCTTCACTTGTTTAAATAAATTCATTTATTTTTTTTACTTTCTTATAACTTTCAGAAAGACAATTTTAGAGAAAAAATACAACCTTAAAAATGATTTTAGGATTTTTAAACACATATACTTTTTTACCTTTTGAAAATCCAAGAAAATATTTTAAAGACTTGGTCTTCACTTGTTTAAATAAATTCATTTTTTTTTTTTTACTTTCTTATAACTTTCAGAAAGACAATTTTAGAGGAAAAATGCAACCTTAAAAATGATTTTAGGATTTTTAAACACATATACTTTTTTACCTTTTGAAAATCCAAGAAAATATTTGAAAGACTTGGTCTTCACTTGTTTAAATAAATTCATTTATTTTTTTTACTTTCTTATAACTTTCAGAAAGACAATTTTAGAGGAAAAATACAACCTTAAAAATGATTTTAGGATTTTTAAACACATGTACTTTTTTACCTTTTGAAAATCCAAGAAAATATTTTAAAAACTTGGTCTTCACTTGTTTAAATAAATTCATTTATTTTTTTTACTTTCTTATAACTTTCAGAAAGACAATTTTAGAGAAAAAATACAACCTTAAAAATGATTTTAGGATTTTTAAACACATATACTTTTTTACCTTTTGAAAATCCAAGAAAATATTTTAAAGACTTGGTCTTCACTTGTTTAAATAAATTCATTTATTTTTTTTTACTTTCTTATAACTTTCAGAAAGACAATTTTAGAGAAAAAATACAACCTTAAAAATGATTTTAGGATTTTTAAACACATATACTTTTTTACCTTTTGAAAATCCAAGAAAATATTTTAAAAACTTGGTCTTCACTTGTTTAAATAAATTCATTTATTTTTTTTTACTTTCTTATAACTTTCAGAAAGACAATTTTAGAGAAAAAATACAACCTTAAAAATGATTTTAGGATTTTTAAACACATATACTTTTTTACCTTTTGAAAATCCAAGAAAATATTTGAAAGACTTGGTCTTCACTTGTTTAAATAAATTCATTTATTTTTTTTTACTTTCTTATAACTTTCAGAAAGACAATTTTAGAGAAAAAATACAACCTTAAAAATGATTTTAGGATTTTTAAACACATATACTTTTTTACCTTTTGAAAATCCAAGAAAATATTTTAAAAACTTGGTCTTCACTTGTTTAAATAAATTCATTTATTTTTTTTACTTTGCTTCTTATAACTTTCAGAAAGACAATTTTAGAGAAAAAAATACAACCTTAAAAATGATTTTAGGATTTTTAAACACATATACTTTTTTACCTTTTGAAAATCCAAGAAAATATTTTAAAAACTTGGTCTTCACTTGTTTAAATAAATTCATTTATTTTTTTTACTTTCTTATAACTTTCAGAAAGACAATTTTAGAGGAAAAATACAACCTTAAAAATGATTTTAGGATTTTTAAACACATATACTTTTTTACCTTTTGAAAATTCAAGAAAATATTTTAAAGACTTGGTCTTCACTTGTTTAAATAAATTCATTTATTTTTTTTACTTTCTTATAACTTTCAGAAAGACAATTTTAGAGAAAAAATACAACCTTAAAAATGATTTTAGGATTTTTAAACACATATACTTTTTTACCTTTTGAAAATCCAAGAAAATATTTTAAAAACTTGGTCTTCACTTGTTTAAATAAATTCATTTATTTTTTTTACTATCTTATTACTTTCAGAAAGACAATTTTAGAGGAAAAAATACAACCTTAAAAATGATTTTAGGATTTTTAAACACATACTTTTTTACCTTTTGAAAATCCAAGAAAATATTTTAAAAACTTGGTCTTCACTTGTTTAAATAAATTCATTTATTTTTTTTACTTTCTTATAACTTTCAGAAAGACAATTTTAGAGAAAAAATACAACCTTAAAAATGATTTTAGGATTTTTAAACACATATACTTTTTTACCTTTTGAAAATCCAAGAAAATATTTTAAAGACTTGGTCTTCACTTGTTTAAATAAATTCATTTTTTTTTTTTTACTTTCTTATAACTTTCAGAAAGACAATTTTAGAGGAAAAATGCAACCTTAAAAATGATTTTAGGATTTTTAAACACATATACTTTTTTACCTTTTGAAAATCCAAGAAAATATTTGAAAGACTTGGTCTTCACTTGTTTAAATAAATTCATTTATTTTTTTTACTTTCTTATAACTTTCAGAAAGACAATTTTAGAGGAAAAATACAACCTTAAAAATGATTTTAGGATTTTTAAACACATGTACTTTTTTACCTTTTGAAAATCCAAGAAAATATTTTAAAAACTTGGTCTTCACTTGTTTAAATAAATTCATTTATTTTTTTTACTTTCTTATAACTTTCAGAAAGACAATTTTAGAGAAAAAATACAACCTTAAAAATGATTTTAGGATTTTTAAACACATATACTTTTTTACCTTTTGAAAATCCAAGAAAATATTTTAAAAACTTGGTCTTCACTTGTTTAAATAAATTCATTTATTTTTTTTTACTTTCTTATAACTTTCAGAAAGACAATTTTAGAGAAAAAATACAACCTTAAAAATGATTTTAGGATTTTTAAACACATATACTTTTTTACCTTTTGAAAATCCAAGAAAATATTTTAAAAACTTGGTCTTCACTTGTTTAAATAAATTCATTTATTTTTTTTTACTTTCTTATAACTTTCAGAAAGACAATTTTAGAGAAAAAATACAACCTTAAAAATGATTTTAGGATTTTTAAACACATATACTTTTTTACCTTTTGAAAATCCAAGAAAATATTTGAAAGACTTGGTCTTCACTTGTTTAAATAAATTCATTTATTTTTTTTTACTTTCTTATAACTTTCAGAAAGACAATTTTAGAGAAAAAATACAACCTTAAAAATGATTTTAGGATTTTTAAACACATATACTTTTTTACCTTTTGAAAATCCAAGAAAATATTTTAAAAACTTGGTCTTCACTTGTTTAAATAAATTCTTTTTTTTTTTTTTTACTTTCTTATAACTTTCAGAAAGACAATTTTAGAGAAAAAATACAACCTTAAAAATGATTTTAGGATTTTTAAACACATATACTTTTTTACCTTTTGAAAATCCAAGAAAATATTTTAAAAACTTGGTCTTCACTTGTTTAAATAAATTAATTTATTTTTTTTACTTTCTTATAACTTTCAGAAAGACAATTTTAGAGAAAAAATACAACCTTAAAAATGATTTTAGGATTTTTAAACACATATACTTTTTTACCTTTTGAAAATCCAAGAAAATATTTTAAAAACTTGGTCTTCACTTGTTTAAATAAATTCATTTATTTTTTTTTACTTTCTTATAACTTTCAGAAATACAATTTTACAGAAAAAATACAACCTTAAAAATGATTTTAGGATTTTTAAACACATATACTTTTTTACCTTTTGAAAATCCAAGAAAATATTTTAAAGACTTGGTCTTCACTTGTTTAAATAAATTCTTTTTTTTTTTTTACTATCTTATAACTTTCAGAAAGACAATTTTAGATAAAAAATACAACCTTAAAAATGATTTTAGGATTTTTAAACACATACTTTTTTACCTTTTGAAAATCCAAGAAAATATTTTAAAAACTTGGTCTTCACTTGTTTAAATAAATTCATTTATTTTTTTACTTTGCTTCTTATAACTTTCAGAAAGACAATTTTAGAGAAAAAAATACAACCTTAAAAATGATTTTAGGATTTTTAAACACATATACTTTTTTACCTTTTGAAAATCCAAGAAAATATTTTAAAAACTTGGTCTTCACTTGTTTAAATAAATTCATTTATTTTTTTAACTTTCTTATAACTTTCAGAAAGACAATTTTAGAGAAAAAAATACAACCTTAAAAATGATTTTAGGATTTTTAAACACGTATACTTTTTTACCTTTTGAAAATCCAAGAAAATATTTTAAAAACTTTGTCTTCACTTGTTTAAATAAATTCATTTATTTTTTTTTACTTTCTTATAACTTTCAGAAAGACAATTTTAGAGGAAAAATACAACCTTAAAAATGATTTTAGGATTTTTAAACACATATACTTTTTTACCTTTTGAAAATCCAAGAAAATATTTTAAAAACTTGGTCTTCACTTGTTTAAATAAATTCATTTATTTTTTTTTACTTTCTTATAACTTTCAGAAAGACAATTTTAGAGAAAAAATACAACCTTAAAAATGATTTTAGGATTTTTAAACACATATACTTTTTTACCTTTTGAAAATCCAAGAAAATATTTTAAAAACTTGGTCTTCACTTGTTTGAATACAATCTTTTTTTTTTTTTACTTTGCTTCTTATAACTTTCAGAAAGACAATTTTAGAGAAAAAAATACAACCTTAAAAATTATTTTAGGATTTTTAAACACATATACTTTTTTTACCTTTTAAATTCCTTCCTCTTCTTTCCTGACAATTTAAATCAATGTTCAAGTAAATTTTTTTTTTTTATTGTAAAGAATAATAAATACATTTTAATTAAATTCTTCATTTTAGCTTCTGTTTTTTCGACGAAGAATATTTGTGAAATATTTCTTATGATTAAAATTTAAAAACAAAATATTCTGGCAAATCCGTAGAATCAAATTTAAATCTTATTTCAAAGTCTTTTGAATTTCTTTTAAAATGTTTGTTCTGGAAAATCTGGAAGAAATAATGATTTGTCTTTGTTAGAAATATAGCTTGGTCCAATTTGTTATATTTTCTAACAACTTTGACTGACTTTTGTATTTTACACAAGTTATTATTTGTACAAACAGGGTGCAAAGTAATTCATGATTTGTTAAAAAATGTTAGTGGCTAACTAGTTAAAATGGGATATTGTGATTTCCCAAGACTGTCTTAGAAGTGATCATTTGAAAATGTTCAATTTGAGAAATGTGCACTTAGAGAAAATATAAAAATAAAGTGTTGCATATTGAGATTTATCTGTTTCTATATATATTTATTGTGAGAAATCATTAAGATGATCAGTGTTTCCACAAATATAAATATAATTAATTATTAATAATATAATAATATAATATAATATATATAATATATATATATATATATTATATAATAATATAATAATAACAGAGTTAAAGGTAAATTGAGCAAATTGGCTATTTCTGGCAATTTATTTAAGTGTGTATCAAACTGGTAGCCCTTCGCATTAATCAGTACCCAAGAAGTAGCTCTTGGTTTCAAAAAGGTTGGTGACCCCTGCCTTACAGTAACATTTTTTAAAGCAAGACAAATAACAAAAACATATGTTACCATTATTAGTTTAACAGAACACATTTGTCTCTTTTTTTATGCCATACATCTTTTTTACCGTCCACAGATAAAATCATTATTTACGGCGGTCACTCACCCGGTCTGGTCAACAAACAGCCCCTTTAATTGTTTCTAAAGGGTGCTTGTCATGGGGCAGTAAAACGGCTAATGAAACAAAACAGAAGTCATCGTCATGGACCGATTAGCTGCAAAAAGCTAGCTCTCAAATCAGCTAAACAGACCCAATAACTCCACGGTGATGTTTTGGTGAGTTTACGAAACTGAAACAATGCAAAAAGAATGCCGTTGTAAGTTAATAATACTAACATAAACACTTGTAAACGTGTTAGTATATTAGCTAATGTAGAAATATGCATGAAAACACTTCTACTGACATCGCACACGGGATGGTTTAGTTAGTGAGAATTGTTTTAGTTGTATTGTAAAACTTAGACACTTTGCTTGGAGTGACAAATGAAGAATCCTTTAGAAAAGAAACCCCGGTATGGACGGATTCCAGACGAAACGGGATTTACTTCCGGTTCAAGGCACGGAAAAAAGACTTTCAACCCACTCAGCGCCTGCAGTGAGCGAACGTGTCCGAAAGGTGGCGCCGTAACACACATATTATGTTTCTCTGTAGATGTTTTATGAAAACTGTTTGTTGAATAAAAAAACAAAATGGCCCTTTAGCAAAGAAAAATCCATAAATTAGCCGCACCGTTTTATAAGCCATAGGGATCAAAGCGTAGTAAAAAAAAAAAAAAAAAGTTTATAGTCTGGAAAATACAGTATTTGTTTCGTGATATTGACAGTTGAGCAATATCAACAACATATATAAGCTAGTCCCTTACTTGTTTATTACATAGAAAGTCAATAGTACGCAAACTACTATTTACTACTCATTTCAATCCTCTGCTTTGCCCTGGTGTCCAGGTAACTAAACTAGTTAAGTGTCTTAATAATAACAAAAACAAACAGAAAAATTATTTTGGGGAAAAAAAATTGTACTTGTACTGATCCTACCCCTGGTATCGACACCATCAATTAATGGATCCATCCGATCCTCCTCTTACATACAACCGTGGGTGGGGGGGTCCCGGGTGCCGGGGGTGTCTGGGGTGTGTTCCGTGGTTCTGGCCTGGCGGGCCGATCCTTGGGTGGTCTGGCGGTCAGGGTTGGATGGGGGTGCGTGGAGGGGTCTGCCATGGGTTGCCCTGCGCTGCGGCTGTGCGGGCCCGCCTGGTGCCGATCCTTGGGTGGTCTGGCGGTCGGGGAATGATGGGGGTGCCTGGGCAGGGGTTGGGGCGCGGGTGGGGCCAACGCCTTGGGTCGGGTGGGAGGGGGCTCTCCCTCTCGTGGGTGGTTGGGCAGGGGGGGGTTGCGCCCGAGGGGCTGGGGGGGATTGCCACGGTCGGGCGGGGGTCGGCTGGTGCCCCTCTGGCCTCGGCTCTCCTTTGGCTTCCTCCTTCCCCTGGTGTGCCGGGCGGGGCCTGCCCTGGGTCACCCTTCTCTGCGGCTGTGCGGGCCCGCCTGGTGCCGATCCTTGGGTGGTCTGGCGGTCGGGGGTGCCTGGTTGGGGTGCGGGTGGGGCGGCGGTCGGCCGCCTTTGGTCGGGTGGGGGGGATGTCCCTCTCGTGGGTGGCTGGGCGGCGGGTTGCGCCCGGGGGGCTGAGGGTCTTGCCGCGGTCGGGCGGAGGTCGGCTGGTGCCCCTCTGGTCTCGGGTCTCCTTGGGCTTCCTCCTTCCCCTGGGGTGCGGGGCGGGGTCTGCCCTGGGTCGCCCTGCACTGCGGCTGTGCGGGCCTGCCTTCCCTTGTTGCCCAGCAAAAGTCCTCCTCCTGTGTTTTTCTCCGCCCTTATTTATTTAATTATGTATTTTATACATTTTTTTATTCCGTTAAATGATGTGTGTGTATATATGGGTGCGCATGTATGTATGTGTACGTTTGTAATATACATATATATATATATATATATATATATATATATATATATATATATGTATATATGTATATGCGAAATCTGTGTATGTAAAAAAAAAACAAAAAAAGCAATGGTGATCATGTTACTTTTTAATGAAAATCTGATGGATGGATAGTAGGAAGATGTCGTTATGTGGAACAAAGAAGGTTTTGTTTGCCTCCTGCAGGAGCTCAGAGATCTATTCACTTAGGCCGTGTAAGGAGCGCTGTGATGGCGTCTATTCCCTCAAATAGCATTTCACAGGGTTCAACTGTGGGCCTCCGTGATTTCCCCGTCTCTCTCAGGCACACATCAGTGTAAGATCCATCCGGTCTAGAACATGCCAAATGACACCAGGTCCCAGTGGAGCCACTTTGGTTCCAAGTCAAAGACCCTCATTCAAGTCTTAGTCCCCACTTTCTCACTGTGTCGCATTGCTCCTATTTCCCTTTCTCTTCCCTTCTGTGTCTTCCTCCCATATTGTGCCACTTCTTGTGTTTTGTCACAAGCTCTCGCGGAAAGGAATGAAACATCAAGGCAACTTTGATGGCACCTGTGTGGCAAGAAGATTGCAAGTTGTTTGTTGTTGAGAGCACAGTTTTGATCGACCTTCGCGGGGTCTTTGAACGACTGCCCAGCCCCAAACAATGTCAGAATAGGGTTGTCCCCATACCGATATTTTGATATCGGTACCAAAATATAGTCTACCATTTATTTCCGCTGAAAACCATCCCCACACCATGATGCTGCCACCACCATGCTTCACTCTAGGGATGGTATATGCCTAGTATCCAACTTGATTGTTGGGAAGTGTTGGTTTTCATCCAGGATGTCTCTGTACATTGCTGCATTCACCTTAGTTTAGTCAGGGAGGTGACCAAGACCCTGGTCACTCTGTCAGAGCTACAGCATTCCTCTGTGGAGAAAGGAGAGCCTTCCAGAAGGACAATCCACCAATCAGACCTGTATGGTAGAGTGGCCAGATGCAAGTTTGCCAAAATGAACCTGAAAGACTCTCAGACCATGAGAAACTAAATTCTCTGGTCTGACGAGACAAAGATTGAAGTCTTTGGCGTGAATGTTTGGAAGAAACCGCTCATCACCAATACAATACCATCCCTACAGTGAAGCATGGTGGTGGCAGCATCATGGTGTGGGGATGGTTTTCAGCGGAAATAACTGGTAGACTAGTCAGGACAGAGGGAAAGTCAGGGAGGTGACTAAGACCATGGTCACTCTGTCAGAGCTACAGCATTCCTCTCTGGAGAGAGGATCACCTTCCAGAAGGACAATCCAATCCCCGTTCTGGTCTGACGAGACAAAAACTGAAGTCTTTGGCGTGAAGTATGGAGGAAACCACTCATCACCAGGACAATACCATCCCTACAGTGAAGCATGGTGGTGGCAGCATCATGGTGTGGGGATGGTTTTCAGCGGAATCAACTGGTAGACTAGTCAGGACAGAGGGAAAGTTAGGGAGGTGACTAAGACCATGGTCACTCTGTCAGAACTACATCGTTCCTCTGTGGAGAGAGAATAGCCTTTCAGAAGGACAATCCAATCCCTGTTCTGGTCTGACGAGACAAAGACTGAAGTCTTTGGCGTGAAGTATGGAGGAAACCGCTCATCACCAGGACGATACCATCCCTACATGAAGCATGGTGTTGGCAGCATCATGGTGTGGGGATGGTTTTCAGCGGAAATAACTGGTAGACTAGTCAGGACGGAGGGAAAGATGAATGTAGCAATGTACAGAGACACCCTGGATGAAAACCAACACTTCCCATCTGGATGGGAAGTGTTGGTTTTCATCCAGGATGTCTCTGTACATCGCTGCAGTCATCTTAGTCTAGTCAGGGAGGTGACCAAGACCATGGTCACTCTGTCAGAACTACAACATTCCTCTCTGGAGAGAGGAGAGCCTTCCAGAAGGACAATCCACCAATCAAGCCTGTATGGTAGAGTGACAAGACTGAAGCCAATCCTTAGTGAAAAGTTTGCCAAAATCAACCTGAAAGACTCTCAGACCTTGAGAAACTAAATTCTCTGGTCTGACGAGACAAAGATTGAAGTCTTTGGTGTGAATGTTTGGAGGAAACCGCTCATCACCAGGACAATACCATCCCTACAGTGAAGCATGGTGGTGGCAGCATCATGGTGTGGGGATGGTTTTCAGCGGAAATAACTGGTAGACTAGTCAGGATCGAGGAAAAGATGAATGCAGCAATGTACAGAGACATCCTGGATGAAAACCAACACTTCCCATCCATCAAGTTGGATGTGAAGTGTTGGTTTTCATCCAGGATGTCTCTGTACATTGCTGCAGTCATCTTAGTCTAGTCAGGGAGGTGACCAAGACCATGGTCACTCTGTCAGAGATACATCATTCCTCTCTGGAGAGAGTAGAGCCTTCCAGAAGGACAATCCACCAATCAGGCCTGTATGGTAGAGTGACCAGACTGAAGCCAATCCTTAGTGAAAAGTTTGCCAAAAAGAACCTGAAAGACTCTCAGACCATGAGAAACTAAATTCTCTGCTCTGACGAGACAAAGATTGAAGTCTTTGGCGTGAATGTTTGGAGGAAACCGCTCATCACCAGGACAATACCATCCCTACAGTGAAGCATGGTGGTGGCAGCATCATGGTGTGGGGATGGTTTTCAGCGGAAATAACTGGTAGACTAGTCAGGACAGAGGGAAAGTCAGGGAGGTGACTAAGACCATGGTCACTCTGTCAGAACTACATCGTTCCTCTGTGGAGAGAGGACAACCTTCCAGAAGGACAATCCACCAATCAAGCCTGTATGGTAGAGTGACAAGACTGAAGCCAATCCTTAGTGAAAAGTTTGCCAAAATGAACCTGAAAGACTCTCAGACCATGAGAAACTAAATTCTCTGGTCAGACGAGACAAAGATTGAAGTCTTTGGCGTGAATGTTTGGAAGAAACCGCTCATCACCAGGACAATACTATCCCTACGGTGAAGCATGGTGGTGGCAGCATCATGGTGTGGGGATGGTTTTCAGCGGAAATAACTGGTAGACTAGTCAGCACGGAGGGAACGATGAATGCAGCAATGTACAGAGACATCCTGGATGAAAACCAACACTTCCCATCTGGATGGGAAGTGTTGGTTTTCATCCAGGATGTCTCTGTACATTGCTGCAGTCATCTTAGTCTAGTCAGGGAGGTGACCAAGACCATGGTCACTCTGTCAGAGCTACATCGTTCCTCTGTGGAGAGAGGAGAACCTTCCAGTAGGACAATCCACCAATCAGGCCTGGATGGTAGAGTGACCAGACGGAAGCCATTTTTTTAGTCAAAAGTTTGCCAAAATGCATCTGAAAGACTCTCAGACCTTGAGAAACTAAATTCTCTGGTCTGAAGAGACAAAGATTGAAGTCTTTGGCGTGAATGTTTGGAGGAGAACCTTCCAGAAGGACAATCCACCAATCAAGCCTGTGTGGTAGAGTGACAAGACTGAAGCCAATCCTTAGTGAGAAGTTTGCCAAAATGAACCTGAAAGACTCTCAGACCATGAGAAACTAAATTCTCTGGTCTGACGAGACAAAGATTGAAGTCTTTGGTGTGAATGTTTGGAGGAAACCGCTCATCACCAGGACAATACCATCCCTACAGTGAAGCATGGTGGTGGCAGCATCATGGTGTGGGGATGGTTTTCAGCGGAAATAACTGGTAGACTAGTCAGGACAGAGGGAATCTCAGACTCAGACCATGGTCACTCTGTCAGAGCTACAGCATTCCTCTGTGGAGAGAGGATAGCCTTCCAGAAGGACAATCCAATCCCTGTTCTGGTCTGACGAGACAAAGACTGAAGTCTTTGGCGTGAAGTATGGAGGAAACCGCTCATCACCAGGACGATACCATCCCTACATGAAGCATGGTGTTGGCAGCATCATGGTGTGGGGATGGTTTTTAAAATCAAACTACAAATGTGTTTTGATTCTGCTTCCGCCCCATCTTGCCTCTGATTGGCCCTGACCTTAGCCAATCGTGACTCACCTTACGTAAACTAGCCAATCATCCTGGATTTTTTCCTCCACACGTAAACAAACCAGTCATCCTGGAGTTTCCGCATATTTGTGTGTGTGTGTGTGTCCTCCCTGCTGGATCCCAGGGGGGGACACGCGGTAATGGCGGGACGGATTTGCAGCCCATTTTCTCTACTTTCTCTTCCATGCACGGGTCTAAAAATAGCAAAGCGACCGGAATCGCGGCCGCTTGAAAAAAGTAGCCGCTCGGAAATGTAATTGGGCTACGTGGCTCGTTAACTGGGTAGCCAATGTTGCGACGGGTGCGTAGCCGACTGAGAGAGAGATGCTTCCAAGGCCTCCGGGGTGTCGACTCCACTTGATGCTCTTCTCCAGGTTGTGATGTGTCAGCAGGGGATGAATTATGTAGAAAAGCTCTCATCTCCCGTCCACCTCTTGTCTCCCGTCACTCGCCTCTCCTTTCATCACGTCTGAACACATCCTCCGCCATCTTTTCTCTTCTGTCTCCACGTCGTGGCGGCTCCCTCCCCCGCGGGATCCGGACGTGCCTCGGCTGAGATTCAGCCTTCTTTCCGTGCAAAAAAAATTAAATAAATACCCCCGAAATGAGGCGTACGGAGCTCCTTATTCCGTGTGCGGCCATTGACTGGGTTTGACAGTTACGTTCCTGACTGACAGGAGCTGTTAGGCCTGACTGACAAGATGGCTGACGGCGCACAAGACAAAATGCCTCATCAGAACTGGCATCGTCCACTTTTCAAGTCGACTCCCTGATGTGGCCAGGAAATTGTGTCCTTCGACAGGATTTGAGAGCATTACCGTATTTTCCAGACCGTGAGGCGCACTAGTTAGTCTCCATTAAATGTAGCTAAGCTGCAAGTTACTCTCCATTAAATGTAGCTAAGTTACAAGTTACTCCATTAAATGTAGCTAAGCTACAAGTTACTCTCTATTAAATGTAGCTAAGCTACAAGTTACTCTCCATCCAATGTAGCTGTTACAAGTTACTCCATTAAATGTAGCTAAGCTACAAGTTACTCTCCATTACATGTAACTAAGCTACACGTTACTCTCTATTAAATGTAGCTAAGCTACAAGTTACTCTCCATCCAATGTAGCTAAGTTACAAGTTACTCCATTAAATGTAGCTAAGCTACAAGTTACTCTCCATTACATGTAACTAAGCTACACGTTACTCTCTATTAAATGTAGCTAATCTACAAGTTACTCTCCATTAAATGTAGCTAAGCTACAAGTTACTCTCCATTTAATGTAGCTAAGTTACAAGTTACTCCCCATTAAATGTAGCTAAGTTACAAGTTACTCTCCATTAATTGTAGCTAAGTTACAAGTTACTCTCCATTAAATGTAGCCAAGCTACAAGTTACTCTCCATTAAATGTAGCTAAGCTACAAGTTACTCTCCATTAAATGTAGCTAAGCTACAAGTTATTCTCCATTAAATGTAGCTAAGCTACAAGTTACTCTCCATTAAATGTAGCTAAGTTACAAGTTACTCTCCATTAAATGTAGCTATGTTACAAGTTACTCTCCATTAAATGTAGCTAAGTTACAAGTTACTCTTTATTAAATGTAGCTAAGTTACAAGGTACTCTCCATTAAATGTAGCCAAGCTACAAGTTACTCTCCATTAAATGTAGCTAAGTTACAAGTTACTCTCCATTAAATGTAGCTAAGTTACAAGTTACTCTCCATTAAATGTAGCTAAGCTACACGTCACTCTCCATTAAATGTAGCTAAGTTACACGTTACTCTCCATTAAATGTAGCTAAGCTACACGTTACTCTCTATTAAATGTAGCTAAGCTACACGTTACTCCCCATTAAATGTAGCTAAGCTACACATTACTCTCCATTAAATGTAGCCAAGCTACAAGTTACTCTCCATTAAATGTAGCTATGCTACAAGTTACTCTCCATTAAATGTAACTAAGCTACAAATTACTCTCCATTAAATGTAGCTAAGTTACAAGTTACTCCCCATTAAATGTAGCTAAGTTATAAGTTACTCTCCATTAAATGTAGCCAAGCTACACGTTACTCTCCATTAAATGTAGCTAAGCTACAAGTTACTCTCCATTAAATGCAGCTAAGCTACAAGTTACTCTCCATTAAATGTAGCTAAGTGACACATTACTCTACATTAAATGTAGCTAAGCTACAAATTACTCCCCATTAAATGTAGCTAAGTTACAAGTTACTCTCCATTAAATGTAGCTAAGCTACAAGTTACTCTCCATTAAATGTAGCTAAGCTTCACGTTACTCTCCATTAAATGTAGCTAAGTTACAAGTTACACTCCATTAAATGTAGCTAAGCTACAAGTTACTCTCCATTAAATGTAGCTAAGCTACAAGTTACTCTCCATTAAATGTAGCTAAGCTACATGTTACTCTCCATTAAATGTAGCTAAGTTACAAGTTACTCTCTATTAAATGTAACTAAGCTACCCGTTTCTCTCCATTAAATGTAGCTAAGTTACACATTACTCTACATTAAATGTAGCTAAGCTACAAGTTAGTCTCCATTAAATGTAACTAAGCTACAAGTTACTCTCCATTAAATGTAGCTAAGCTACATGTTACTCTCCATTAAATGTAGCTAAGCTACACGTTACTCCCCATTAAATGTAGCTAAGCTACACATTACTCTCCATTAAATGTAGCCAAGCTACAAGTTACTCTCCATTAAATGTAGCTATGCTACAAGTTACTCTCCATTAAATGTAACTAAGCTACAAATTACTCTCCATTAAATGTAGCTAAGTTACAAGTTACTCCCCATTAAATGTAGCTAAGTTATAAGTTACTCTCCATTAAATGTAGCCAAGCTACACGTTACTCTCCATTAAATGTAGCTAAGTTACAAGTTACTCTCCATTAAATGTAGCCAAGCTACAAGTTACTCTCCATTAAATGTAGCTAAGTTACAAGTTACTCTCCATTAAATGTAGCTAAGTTACTCTCCATTACATGTAGCTAAGCTACAAGTTACTCTCCATTAAATGTTGCCAAGCTACAAGTTACTCTCCATTAAATGTAGCCAAGCTACAAGTTACTCTCCATTAAATGTAGCTAAGCTACAAGTTACTCTCCATTAAATGTAGCTAAGTTACAAGTTACTCTCCATTAAATGTAGCTAAGCTACAAGTTACTCTCCATTAAATGTAGCTAAGCTACAAGTTACTCTCCATTAAATGTAGCTAAGCTACAAGTTATTCTCCATTAAATGTAGCTAAGCTACAAGTTATTCTCCATTGAATGTAGCTAAGCTACAAGTTACTCTCCATTAAATGTAGCTAAGCTACAAGTTACTCTCCATTAAATGTAACTAAGCTACAAGTTACTCTCCATTAAATGTAGCTAAGCTACAAGTTATTCTCCATTAAATGTAGCTAAGCTACAAGTTACTCTCCATTAAATGTAGCTAAGTTACAAGTTACTCCATTAAATGTAGCTAAGCTACAAGTTACTCTCCATTACATGTAACTAAGCTACACGTTACTCTCTATTAAATGTAGATAAGCTACAAGTTACTCTCCATTAAATGTAGCCAAGTTACAAGTTACTCTCCATTAAATGTAGCTAAGTTACAAGTTACTCTCCATTAAATGTAGCTAAGCTACAAGTTATTCTCCATTAAATGTAGCTAAGCTACAAGTTACTCTCCATTAAATGTAGCTAAGTTACAAGTTACTCCCCATTAAATGTAGCTAAGTTACAAGTTACTCTCCATTAAATGTAGCTAAGCTACAAGTTATTCTCCATTAAATGTAGCTAAGCTACAAGTTACTCTCCATTAAATGTAGCCGGGAGGGTTGGCAAGTATGTCTGTAACATCTAAACGAGCAGCACAGTTAGAGTGTAAATAATTATTTATGAATGAATTAGTCCTATTTGTTGTTAGTAAGCACATGCCTAAAAC
>NC_084566.2:43011624-43084124 GCF_033978685.3 Nerophis lumbriciformis | reverse complement strand
GTTGAAACAACATGCTTTTGATGATGTTTATTCAATGTTGATTTGACCATTGAATTTTGGTCATATTTCAACCAATATTCTACAACACAAATACAACATCAAAACAACATGCTTTTTGACAACGTTTATTCAATGTCAGGTTGTGACTTTGATTTGATGATTGAATTTTGGTAATTTCTCAACCAATATTCTACAACGTTGAAACAACATGCTTTTTGACAACGTTTAATCAATGTCAGGTTCTGGCGTTGCTTTGACCATTGAATTTTGATCATTTCTCAACCAATATTCTACAACACAAGTACAACGTTGAAACAACATGCTTTTTGACAACAATTAATCAATGTCGGGTTCTGACATTGATTTGACCATTGAATTTTGATCATTTCTCAACCAATTTTTTTCAACACAAATTTAACGTTGAAACAACATGCTTTTTGACAACGTTTAATCAATGTTGGGTTCTGGCGTTGATTTGATGATTGAATTTTGATCGTTTCCCAACCAATATTCTACAACACAAATGTAACATCAAAACAACATGCTTTTTGACAACGTTTATTCAATGTCAGGTTGTGACTTTGATTTGATGATTGAATTTTGGTCGTTTCCCAACCAATATTCTACAACGTTGAAACAACATGCTTTTTGACAACGTTTAATCAATGTCAGGTTCTGGAGTTGCTTTGACCATTGAATTTTGATAATTTCTCAACCAACATTCTACAACATAAATACAACGTTGAAACAACATGCTTTTTGACAACGTTTATTCAATGTCAGGTTGTGATGTTGATTTGACCATTGAATTTTGATCATTTCTCAACCAATATTCTACAACACAAATACAACGTTGAAACAACATGCTTTTTGACGACGTTGATTCAATGTCAGGTTGTGACGTTGATTTGACCATTGAATTTTGGTCATTTCCCAACCAATATTCTACAACACAAATACAACGTTGAAACAACATGCTTTTGATGATGTTTATTCAATGTTGATTTGACCATTGAATTTTGGTCATATTTCAACCAATATTCTACAACACAAATACAACATCAAAACAACATGCTTTTTGACAACGTTTATTCAATGTCAGGTTGTGACTTTGATTTGATGATTGAATTTTGGTAATTTCTCAACCAATATTCTACAACGTTGAAACAACATGCTTTTTGACAACGTTTAATCAATGTCAGGTTCTGGCGTTGCTTTGACCATTGAATTTTGATCATTTCTCAACCAATATTCTACAACACAAGTACAACGTTGAAACAACATGCTTTTTGACAACAATTAATCAATGTCGGGTTCTGACATTGATTTGACCATTGAATTTTGATCATTTCTCAACCAATTTTTTTCAACACAAATTTAACGTTGAAACAACATGCTTTTTGACAACGTTTAATCAATGTTGGGTTCTGGCGTTGATTTGATGATTGAATTTTGATCGTTTCCCAACCAATATTCTACAACACAAATGTAACATCAAAACAACATGCTTTTTGACAACGTTTATTCAATGTCAGGTTGTGACTTTGATTTGATGATTGAATTTTGGTCGTTTCCCAACCAATATTCTACAACGTTGAAACAACATGCTTTTTGACAACGTTTAATCAATGTCAGGTTCTGGAGTTGCTTTGACCATTGAATTTTGATAATTTCTCAACCAACATTCTACAACATAAATACAACGTTGAAACAACATGCTTTTTGACAACGTTTATTCAATGTCAGGTTGTGATGTTGATTTGACCATTGAATTTTGATCATTTCTCAACCAATATTCTACAACACAAGTACACCATGAAACAACATGCTTTTTGACAATGTTTGTTCAATGTTGGGTTCTGACGTTGATTTGACCATTGAATTTTGATCATTTCTCAACCAATATTCTACAACACAAATACAACATCAAAACAACATGCTTTTTGACAACGTTTATTCAATGTCAGGTTGTGACTTTGATTTGATGATTGAATTTTGGTAATTTCTCAACCAATATTCTACAACGTTGAAACAACATGCTTTTTGACAACGTTTAATCAATGTCAGGTTCTGGCGTTGCTTTGACCATTGAATTTTGATCATTTCTCAACCAATATTCTACAACACAAGTACAACGTTGAAACAACATGCTTTTCGACAACGTTTAATCAATGTCAGGTTGTGACGTTGATTTGATGATTGAATTTTGATCATTTCTCAACCAATATTCTACAACACAAATACAACGTTGAAACAACATGCTTTTGATGATGTTTATTCAATGTTGATTTAACCATTGAATTTTGGTCATATTTCAACCAATATTCTACAACACAAATACAACGTTGAAACAACATGCTTTTTGACGACGTTGATTCAATGTCAGGTTGTGACGTTGATTTGACCATTGAATTTTGGTCATTTCCCAACCAATATTCTACAACACAAATACAACGTTGAAACAACATGCTTTTGATGATGTTTATTCAATGTTGATTTGACCATTGAATTTTGGTCATATTTCAACCAATATTCTACAACACAAATACAACGTTGAAACAACATGCTTTTTTTGGTGACGTTGTTTGGACCATTAAAATGTGGTCATTTCCCAACCAATAATTTACAACACAAATACAACGTTAAAACAACATGCTCTTTGACGACGTTTATTCAATGTCGGGTTGTGACGTTGATTTGACAATTGAAATTTGGTCATTTCCTAACCAATATTCTACAACGTTGAAACAACATGCTTTTTGACAACGTTTATTCAATGTCAGGTTGTGACGTTGATTTGATGATTGAATTTTGGTCATTTCTCAACCAATATTCTATTCTACAACGTTGAAACAACATGCTTTTTGATTACGTTGATTCAATGTCGTGTTCTGACGTTGATTTGACCATTGAATTTTGATCATTTCTCAACCAATATTCTACAACACAAATACAACGTTGAAACAACATGCTTTTTGATGACGTTTATTCAATGTCGGGTTGTGACGTTGATTTGACAATTGAAATTTGGTCATTTCCTAACCAATATTCTACAACGTTGAAACAACATGCTTTTTGACAACGTTTAATCAATGTTGGGTTCTGGCGTTGATTTGATGATTGAATTTTGGTCGTTTCCCAACCAATATTCTACAACATAAATACAACATTGAAACAACATGCTTTTTGATGACGTTTATTCAATGTCAGGTTGTGACGTTGATTTGATGATTGAATTTTGGTTGGTTCCCAACCAATATTCTATTCTACAACGTTGAAACAACATGCTTTTTGACAAAGTTTATTCAATGTCAGGTTGTGACGTTGATTTGACCATTGAAATTTGGTCATTTCCCAACCAATATTCTACAACATAAATACAACGTTGACACAACATGCTTTTTGATGACGTTTAGTCAATGTCAGGTTGTGACTTATATAAGTGTTATAGTGAAGGCAACACATGATGGAAGTGTCTATATTAGCCTACTATCAAAATGACTTTAAAAGTCTTATATAAGTCTTATAATGAAGGCAACACATGATGGAAGTGTCTATATTAGCCTACTATCAAAATAACTTTAAAAGTCTTGTATAAGTGTTATAATGAAGGCAACACATGATGTAAGTGTCTATATTAGCTTACTATCAAAATGACTTTAAAAGTCTTATATAAGTGTTATAATGAAGACAACACATGATGTAAGTGTCTCTATTAGCCTACTATCAAAATGACTTTAAAAGTCTTATATAAGTGTTATAGTGAAGGCAACACATGATGTGTCTATATTAGCCTACTATCAAAATGACTTTAAAAGTCTTGTATAAGTGTTATAATGAAGGTAACACATGATGGAAGTGGCTATATTAGCCTACTATCAAAATAACTTTAAAAGTCTTATATAAGTGTTATAATGAAGGCAACACATGATGTAAGTGTCTATATTAGCCTACTATCAAAATGACTTTAAAAGTCTTATGTAAGTGTTATAGTGAAGGCAACACATGATGGAAGTGTCTATATTAGCCTACTATCAAAATGACTTTAAAAGTCTTGTATAAGTGTTATAGTGAAGGCAACACATGATGGAAGTGTCTATATTAGCCTACTATCAAAATGACTTTAAAAGTCTTATATAAGTGTTATAATGAAGACAACACATTATGTAAGTGTCTATATTAGCCTACTATCAAAATGACTTTAAAAGTCTTATATAAGTGTTATAGTGAAGACAACACATGATGTAAGTGTCTATATTAGCCTACTATCAAAATTACTTTAAAAGTCTTATATAAGTGTTATAGTGAAGGCAACACATGATGGAAGTGTCTATATTAGCCTACTATCAAAATGACTTTAAAAGTCTTATATAAGTGTTATAGTGAAGGCAACACATGATGGAAGTGTCTATATTAGCCTACTATCAAAATAACTTTAAAAGTCTTATATAAGTGTTATAGTGAAGACAACACATGATGTAAGTGTCTATATTAGCTTACTATCAAAATGACTTTAAAAGTCTTATATAAGTGTTATAGTGAAGGCAACACATGATGGAAGTGTCTATATTAGCCTACTATCAAAATGACTTTAAAAGTCTTATATAAGTGTTATAATGAAGACAACACATTATGTAAGTGTCTATATTAGCCTACTATCAAAATGACTTTAAAAGTCTTATATAAGTGTTATAGTGAAGGCAACACATGATGTAAGTGTCTATATTAGCCTACTATCAAAATGACTTTAAAAGTCTTATATAAGTGTTATAATGAAGGCAACACATGTTGTAAGTGTCTATGTTAGCCTACTATCAAAATGACCTTAAAAGTCTTATATAAGTGTTAGAATGAAGACAACACATGTTGTAAGTGTCTATATTAGCCTACTATCAAAATGTGCTATTTTAGGCTTCATAATGCGCCACACATTTTCAATGTCTGGACTACAGGCAGGCCAGTCTAGTACCCGCACTCTTTTACTATGAAGCCACGTTGATGTAACACGTGGCTTGGCATTGTCTTGCTGAAATAAGCAGGGGCGTCCATGGTAACGTTGCTTGGATGGCAACATATGTTGCTCCAAAACCTGTATGTACCTTTCAGCATTAATGGTGCCTTCACAGATGTGTAAGTTACCCATGTCTTGGCCACTAATACACCCCCATACCATCACACATGCTGCCTTTTACACTTTGCGCCTAGAACAATCCGGATGGTTCTTTTCCTCTTTGGTCCGGAGGACACACGACGTCCACAGTTTCCAAAAAACAATTTGAAATGTGGCCTCGTCAGACCACAGAACACTTTTCCACTTTGTATCAGTCCATCTTAGATGATCTCAGGCCCAGCGAAGCCGACGGCGTTTCTGGGTGTTGTTGATAAACGGTTTTCGCCTTGCATAGGAGGGTTTTTATCTTGCACTTACAGATGTAGCGACCAACTTGTAGTTACTGATAGTGGGTTTCTGAAGTGTTCCTGAGCCCATGTGGTGATATCCTTTACACACTGATGTGGCTTGTTGATGCAGTACAGCCTGAGGGATGGAAGGTCACGGGCTTAGCTGCTTACGTGCGGTGATTTCTCCAGATTCTCTGAACCCTTTGATGATATTACGGAGCGTAGATGGTGAAATCCCTAAATTCCTTGCAATAGCTGGTTGAGAAAGGTTGTTCTTAAACTGTTCAACAATTTGCTCAGGCATTTGTTGACAAAGTGGTGACCCTCGCCCCATCGACTGAGCATTTCATGGAATCTACTTTTATACCCAATCATGGCACCCACCTGTTCCCAATTAGCCTGCACACCTGTGGGATGTTCCAAATAAGTGTTTGATGAGCATTCCTCAACTTTATCAGTATTTATTGCCACCTTTCCCAACTTCTTTGTCACGTGTTGCTGCCATCAAACTCTAAAGTTAATGATTATTTGCACAAAAAAAAATAAAGTTTATGAGTTTGAACATCAAATATGTTGTCTTTGTAGCATATTCAACTGAATATGGCTTGAAAAGGATTTGCAAATCATTGTATTCCGTTTATTTTTACATCTTGTCATGTCTGTGTGATCATGTTTTGTTTTAGTAATGTTCGGTTTAAATTTTGGACTCATTGTGCACTCTTGTTTGTCACCATAGCAACCATTAGTTTTCACCTGTCACGTCACGCACCTGTTTCACGTTTTGAGTCACGCACCTGCTTTCACTAATCATGTCCATAGTATTTAAGTTCATTCATTTTCTGTTGTTCGTCCTGACGACATCCCCGCATTTATGCTCCTGCACACTCTCCACACCCTGATGACCCTTGCTACTCTTTTTTTCATGCCGGTTCCATGCCAAGTAAGTTTTTGTTTGTTAAGCCACAGTTAGTGTTTTGTTTAATTGTTCATAGTTTCTGCCAATGTGCAAGTTTTGTGTTTAAAGTCTAGTTTTGTACCTCCGCCCCTGTGCGCGCTTTTTGTTTATTCCTTTTTTGATAGTTTAAATAAATCATGTATTTACCTTCACGCCATGACCAGTCCAGTTCATTTGCACCACGGGAGAACAAACCAAGCCAAAGTCCAAGTCTTGACACATCTAACACAATTTCCCAACTCATATGGAAACGGGGTTTGTATATAAAGAAGAAAAATAAACATTTTTTGACAGTCTTTGGTGACTTTCTTGTGCTATTCCCAGGCAGAAAGACACCAATCCAACAAATGGATTTCCTATTTGCAATCATTTTAGGCTTAACTGCTGGCTTAAAAGTGAAAACATCACTTGTATAAAAGCAGCACCCATCTCGTAAATACGAATTTTTTTTTTGAAGCCGGGCTTCTCTAACGTGATCTAATTAGAATGTGTGTCAGCGAGATGTTATCTTACTTAATTACTACATCAGACTTATTCCTCCACACTTGTGTGAAGAGAGCAGCTCCACTTCCATGAGAGTGTTCCCTTTGCGCTCATCTACTCCATCTATATGTGCTTTAACGCCATTTGCTGATACCTTTTGTTGCTTAGGTTTTTGGCCTTGGAGCCCCAATAAGTGGAAGGTACTTTCAATCGCTACGTTTCCATGCTCTAAATTAGTCTGATTTCTCAAATAGTTCGTTTTTTTTTTGGTCTTTTCGCGATCAAAAGTGTGCATACACTTGTAAAGAACTTAACGTCATGGCTGTCTTGAGTTTCCAGTCATTTCTACAACTCTTATTTGTTTCATCTGACCACACAACTTTCCTCCAGAAGGTCTTATCTTTGTCCATGTGATGTCAGATGAAACAAAAATGGAGCTGCCACAATACCCAGCAATATGTTTGGAGGAGAAACGGTGAGGCCTTTAATCCTAGGAACACCATGCCTACCGTAAAGCATGCTTGTCACTTCCCGATCTCTCCCCGGAAGTCCCGCCCCCCAGCCAAAGTCATTGGCTAACACCCCGTAGCCAATATATATATATATATGTATATATATATATATATATATATATATATATACATATATATATATATATATATATATATATATAAAAATTATATATAGTTACTTTATTGAGTTTACAACCCCCTGGCGCTGATTTGTACTATTTTTGTACTTATTTTGATTATCATTATTTCTTGATTGTTTGTAAATGTTGCAGTGACAGTTTATGAATAAAGGTTTGTAAAAAATACAAAATAAAATAAAAATAAACATCCGTTACTCACGGAAAAAAACAAAAAAAAACACTTCAACTACGTCACTTCCTGATATTTCCCAGAAGTCCCGCCCCCCAACCAAAATCATTGGCTAACACCCCTTAGCCAATATATGTAAAAAAAATAATAAAATAAAATAAAATTCATATTATTATTATTTTTTTGTTTGTTTTTGTTTTTTTTGTTTTTTTGCATTCTATTTTAGTTACTTTATTGAGTTTACAACCGCCTGGCGCTGATCTCTCCCCGGAAGTCCCGCCCCCCAGCCAAAGTCATTGTCTAACACCCCGTCGCCAGTATATAAAAAGAATAAAAAATAAATAAATAAATAAAAACATTTTTAAGAGCCGAGCTAAATTGTGATGTTCGCTGTCATATTGACTGTATTTATATTATTCACATGTGAATAATGCTGTATAATAGACTGTATTTATATTATTCACATGTGAATAATGCTGTATAATTGACTGTATTTATATTATTCACATGTGAATAATTCTGTATAATAGACTGTATTTATATTATTCACATGTGAATAATGCTGTATAATAGACTGTATTTATATTATTCACATGTGAATAATGCTGTATAATAGACTGTATTTATATTATTCACATGTGAATAATGCTGTATAATAGACTGTATTTATATTATTCACATGTGAATAATGCTGTATAATAGACTGCATTTATGTTATTCACATGTGAATAATGCTGTATAATAGACTGTATTTATATTATTCACATGTGAATAATGCTGTATAATAGACTGCATTTATATTATTCACATGTGAATAATGCTGTATAATAGACTATTTATATTATTCACATGTGAATAATGCTGTATAATAGACTGTATTTATATTTTTAACATGTGAATAATGCTGTATAATAGACTGTATTTATATTATTCACATGTGAATAATACTGTATAATAGACTATTTGTATTATTCACACGTTAATAATGCTGTATAATAGACTGTATTTATATTATTCACATGTGAATAATGCTGTATAATAGACTGTATTTATATTATTCACATGTGAATAGTGCTGTATAATAGACTGTATTTATATTATTCACATGTGAATAATGCTGTGTAATAGACTGTATTTATATTATTCACATGTGAATAATACTGTACAATAGACTATTTGTATTATTCACATGTGAACAATGCTGTATAATAAACTGTATTTATATTACTCACATGTGAATAGTGCTGTATAATAGACTGTATTTATATTATTCACATGTGAATAATGATGTATAATAGACTCTATTTATATTATTCACATGTGAATAATGCTGTATAATTGACTGTATTTATATTATTCACATGTGAATAACGCTGTATAATAGACTGTATTTATATTATTCACATGTGAATAATACTGTATAATAGACTGTATTTATATTATTCACATGTGAATAGTGCTGTATAATAGACTGTATTTATATTATTCAAACGTGAATAATGCTGTATAATAGACTGTATTTATATTATTCACATGTGAATAATGCTGTATAATAGACTGTATTTATATTATTCACATGTGAATAATGCTGTATAATAGACTGTATTTATATTATTCACATGTGAATAATGCTGTATAATAGACTGTATTTATATTATTCACATGTGAATAACGCTGTATAATAGACTGTATTTATATTATTCACATGTGAATAATTCTGTATAATAGACTGTATTTATATTATTCACATGTGAATAATGCTGTATAATAGACTGTATTTATATTATTCACATGTGAATAATGCTGTATAATAGACTGTATTTATATTATTCACATGTGAATAATGCTGTATAATAGACTGTATTTATATTATTCACATGTGAATAGTGCTGCATAATAGACTGTATTTATATTATTCACATGTGAATAATGCTGTATAATAGACTGTATTTATATTATTCACATGTGAATAATGCTGTATAATAGACTGTATTTATATTATTCAAACGTGAATAATGCTGTATAATAGACTGTATTTCTATTATTCACATGTGAATAATGCTGTATAATAGACTGTATTTATATTTTTGACATGTGAATAATGCTGTATATAGACCATATTTATATTATTCACATGTGTATAATGAACTGTATTTATATTATTCACATGTGAATAATGCTGTATAATAGACTGTATTTATATTATTCACATGTGAATAATGCTGTGTAATAGACTGTATTTATATTATTCACATGTGAATAATGATGTGTAATAGACTGTATTTATATTATTCACATGTGAATAATGCTGTATAATAGACTGTATTTATGTTATTCACATATAAAAAAATACGGAAGTGTTTATCGTCATTATTCAATAAAGTACTTTCTATTCTATTCTATTCTATAAAAATTAGCCTGAACATTTTTAAAGGAAATAAACTGCTGTTCTAAATGTGTCCACTGGATGTCACAATAGCAATTCTTTGTATCTTTGTAGATGATGTTACATACTGTATGTACAAAATAAACCACATGTTAGTACATCAGTCGAGGAAAAGGATCAAACTACATAAATAACATCCTGTAATTGGATTTTGATATAATTTTTTTATCTTGATAGATTGAAAATGAACCACAATGAGTTGACTGGTGAACATTATCACATCATGTATTCAGAAAATATAAATAACGACAAATAAAGATAGAATACTATTAGCAGCAACATGTAAGTGTAAAAAAACAACAACATTATCATTTGTGCATTTTCAGAATGTGTTCTATTTTTAAACCAAGAAAACAATCTGAAGTTGTCTTTATTTTTAAGTTATCATGCCGTGATTTTACCAGTCTGGCCCACTTGGGAGTAGATTTTCCTCCATGTGGCCCCTGATTTAAAATGAGTTTGTCACCCCAGCTCTATTCCTTCGGTTGTCCCCGCTATGGATTTGTGATGTGAAGCACATCCGCTGCTTTTTTTTTTTTTTTTTTTTTTTTTTTATTATGGGAGGGGGAGAAAAAAAAAGGTATCCCGCCATTAAAATGGTCCCGAGCAATCGCGGCGCCTGTGTGTAATTTTAATGACGTGCTGATGCTGTGTGATGGGAAAGGTTAATAGCATCTTCAATTGCCACTCCCAGCAAGTCGTAGCACCCAAAAAGCTGTTTGCTAAAATGCAGCAAAGCGCGTCTATAAATCCTTCACTTTGAATATCTTCCAGCCGGTTAGTCGCGCCTTAATGATGAATTAAGAAGTAACATCATTAAAAAAAAAAAAAAAACACACACTTGCTGTAAAAACTAAGAAGCCTTGGATGATGTGCCTCATGTTGTGCTAATGATTCTCTTTAATACCATACGCATTTTTACTGCATATCACATTATTGAAATAAAAACATATGCCCGTCTGTAATGAGGACAATGAACAGGAAAGCGTCATGAGTCAAAATAGATGGATGAATCTTCAGAATGGATCATTTAGAAAATTATTGAAGATATTTTAATAAAAAAATAAAAAAACCCTGTAATATAAAATACAATTTTTAAACAAAATAAATATATTTATATATTTTTTTTAATTAAAACAAATGCATCCAGTTAATCCAAACAAAAAAACTTTTTTTTTTTAATTATCGCAATATTTGCATGCTTTTTTTTTTCTTATTTCAAAAATATTTTAAATCACTAAAAGTTAAAGTGCCAATGATTGTCACACACACATTTGGCCCATCACCCTTGATTACCCCCTGGGAGGTGAGGAGAGCAGTGAGCAGCAGCGGTGGACGCGCCCGGGAATAATTTTTGGTGATTTAACCCCCAATTCCAACTATCATATATTATTTTTTATTATTATTATCATTATTATTATTATTATTATTATTATTATTAAATACACATGCTTATAGTTGTCTATTGCTATATCACCAATGCCGCCATAATGCACAGGCTTACCTGCACCGATTCCCAGGGGCCGATTTTGACAGCAACATTGTTTTTTTCCCTTACTGCTCGAACCCACGGCAGTTTTTTTTTTTTTTTCAAAGTGAGTTTTCGGGTGGGGCTAGGGGGTGTTGAGGTTTGAGGCTTGAGGGGATAAAACTCTCTCAGCCCCAGGGCCCCACGGCACACTTTGAACTTTGTGGTTTCACTCTATAACACATTCTTTTTTCAAAGCATTTTCCTACTTATTTTTGGCCTAAATCAGCGATTCTCCATCTAGTGGTACACCACATTATATATTTTGTCCTATATTCAAATAATAATAATATATTTAATTTGTAAAAAAGCACTTTACATTGAGTAAACAACCTCAAAGTGCTACAGTGTATTAAAAAATAATAACATTAAAATAAAAAGGTAATAAAAAAAATAATACAAATAAAAACTAGAACAGCCAAATGGCTAGAACTAGTATGCATATATCTAGAAAAAGTTTTTTTTTTTTTTTTTTTTTTAAAAAGAAGGGTTTTTTTTAACCTTTTTTAAAAGCATCCACAGTCTGTGGTGCCCTCAGGTGGTCAGGGAGAGCATTCCACAGAGCAGACAGCCCGGTTTCCCATTGTTTTAAGATAAATAGTATTTTTCTACAGCACCTGAATGCATTAACATTATAATTGATTCCTTTTCTATAATATATTTTGCAAATCAAGCTTAAATTCTGTAATACTTTTAAATGTATTAAATGAAAATGACATGTTTTTTTAAGTCATTAAGTCATTTTGCCTCCTTGAGCTGTAATTTGACCCCCTTAACATACTTCCAAACTCACCATATTTGACACACACATCAGGACTTGCAAAAATTGCGATCTAATCAAAAAACCAAACCCTAAAACTCAAAATTGCGCCCTAGGAAGAAAACAGACACAAAGGCTCCTAGGAAGAAAACTCAGACAAAACTGCCTGTAACTTCCAGCACGAATGTCGTAGAGACATGAAACAAAAACCTCTATGTAGGTCTCACTTAGACCTACATTTCATGTATTGACAGCCCCCAGCTAGAAATCAACAGGAAGTTTGCAATTCCCCCTTCAAAACAAATGTTTAGTAAAAACCGGTCACCTTTTTTCAAAAATTATCTCCTCTGAGCGCGTTTGTTGTGTCGGCTTCAAACTACCCCTTCTAAAATTTTGTTTAGAAGGGGGAATTGCAAACTTCCTGTAAACAAAATTTTAGTAAAAACAATCACTTTTGCCTCTTTGAGCTGTAATTTGACCCTCTTAACATGCTTCAAAACTCACCAAACTGGACACATACATCAGGACTGGCAAAAATTGCGATCTAATAAAAAACCCAACCCCAAAACTCAAAATTGCGCTCTTGCGCCCCCTAGGAAGCAAACACAAACACAAGTGCTCCTAGGAAGAAAACTCAGACAAAACTGCCTGTAACTTCCAGTAGGAATATCGTAGAGACATGAAACAAAAACCTCTATGTAGGTCTCACTTAGATCTCTACATTTCATGTATTGACAGCCCCCAGCTAGAAATCAACAGGAAGGTTGCAATTCCCCCTTCAAAACAAAAGTTTTGTAAAAAACGGTCACCTTTTTTCAAAAATGATCTCCTCTGAGCGCGTTTGTTGTGTCGGCTTCAAAATACCCCTTCTAAAATTTTGTTTAGAAGGGGGAATTGCAAACTTCCTGTAAACAAAATTTTAGTAAAAACAGTCACTTTTGCCTCCTTGAGCTGTAATTTGACCCCCTTAACATGCTTCAAAACTCACCAAACTGGACACACACATCAGGACTGGCAAAAATTGCGATTTAATAAAAAACCCAACCCCAAAACTCAAAATTGCGCTCTAGCGCCCCTTAGGAAGAAAACTCAGACAAAACTGCCTGTAACTTCCAGTAAGAATGTCGTAGAGACATGAAACAAAAACCTCTATGTAGGTCTCACTTAGAGCTACATTTCATGCATTGACAGCCCCCAGCTAAAATCAACAGGAAGTTTGCAATTCCCCCTTCAAAACAAAAGTTTTGTAAAAAACGGTCACCTTTTTTCAAAAATTATCTCCTCTGAGCGCGTTTGTTGTGTCGGCTTCAAACTACCCCTTCTAAAATTTTGTTTAGAAGGGGGAATTGCAAACTTCCTGTAAACAAAATTTTAGTAAAAACAGTCACTTTTGCCTCTTTGAGCTGTAATTTGACCCTCTTAACATGCTTCAAAACTCACCAAACTGGACACAACCATCAGGACTGGCAAACATTGCAATCTAATAAAAAACCCAACCCCAAAACTCAAAATTGCGCTCTAGCGCCCTCTAGGAAGAAAACACAGACACAAATGCTCCTAGGAAGAAAACTCAGACAAAACTGCCTGTAACTTCCAGTAGGAATGTGGTACATTTCATGTATTGAGAACCCCCAGCGAAAATCAACAGGAAGTTTGCAATTCCCCCTTCAAAACAAACGTTTAGTAAAAACCGGTCACCTTTTTTCAAAAATTATCTCCTCTGAGCGCGTTTGTTGTGTCGGCTTCAAACTAGCACAGGAGAGAGATTGAACCCTTCTGATTAAAAGTTGAGGAAAGAGTTTTAATTAATGCTCCGGTTTGGATTTTATGTGCCGTCAAAGTCGGTCCCGTCCATCGCTGCTTGCAGCTTTAATTTTTTATTATCTTTATTTTTTTGTATTTTTTTTAATACTCTGTAACACTTTGGGGTTGTTTACTCAATGTAAAGTGCTTGTTAAATATAAAATCTATTATTATTATTATTATTAAAATGATGACAATGAGTTACTTCATTCAATGTCTTAGTAGGTTCTTTATTTACAGTCAAATTTACCATGGAAACAGAAATAATTAAAGCTGCAAGCAGCATTGGTCGGGCCCGCATATTTGGCAGGTGCTAGTTCTAAGTGTCCCAATACTTTTGTTCAGTTTTCGTCATAAGTGTCCCAATACTTTTGTCTACTTTTAGTCCGAATTGTCCCAATACTTCTGTGTAGTGTACCTACCTTGTCTGCATTGTGGGCACGCTGGTGCTTCCTGCTTTTAAGCAGCCATCTTAAAAAAACAGCAGCGCAGCAGCATCAGCGCAGCGGCTCATTGAAGGGTCATAAAATAAAAACCGGAGCCGGTATCAAAACTCTTTCACTCACTTTTAATCAGAAGGGTTCAATCTCTTTCCTGTGTTAGTTTGAAGCCGAAACGTCAAACACGCTCAGAGGAGATAATGTTTGAAGAAAGGTGACCGGTTTTTACAAAAATGTTGTGTTGAAGGGGGAATAGCAAACTTCCTGTAGATTTTTGCTGGGGGTTGTCAATTTATGAAATGTAGGTCTAAGTGAGACCTACGGAGAGGTTTTTGTTTCATGTCTTTCCAACCTTTCCGGTGGGAGTTACAGGCAGTTTTGTCATTTTTTTCTTCCGAGGAGCAGTTTTTTCTCCGTTTTTTTTCAAAAATTGCTCAAGAGCGCAATTTTTAAATTTGGGGTTAGGTTTTTTTATTAGATCGCAATATTTGCCAGTCTTGATGTGTGTGTTTAGTTTGGTGAGTTTTGAAGCATGTTAAGGGGGTCAAATTACAGCTTAAAGAGGCAAAAGTGACTGTTTTTAGTACTTTTTTGTCTTGAAGGGGGAATCGCCAACTTCCTGTTGATTTTTGCCCGAGAATATACTATTATGAAATCTAGGTCTAAGTCACACCTACATAAAGAGGAGTCTTAGATGTTTTATTGCCACCCCCTAAAAATGTAACCGAGGCAACGCAACCTGTGCCTGCGGTAAGCCGTATACTCCATCCCGTGTGTGTGTGTGTGTGTGTGTGTGTGTGTGTGTGTGTGTGTGTGTGTGTGTGTGTGTGTGTGTGTGTGTTGTTTTGAACTGTTTTACGAACCTCTTGTTGAACTCTTTTACGACCTCTTTTTTGAGCCGACCTTTTCTGTGAGCTGTTTACGACCCGCGTCCCTTGGAAACAGCTGTGGCCATGTGGTCAGGGAAGGTCCGAATAGAAGGAGGAGGCGTGCAATCTTTTGTCAGAGCGTGCTGAGACACAAAGGTACAGTGTCCATGCGTCTCTCCTCAAATTGAGCCAAATTTAATTCTGTCTCTGTTTGATTCTTTGCTTCTTGTCCTGTTTAATAGATGTCATCCGTGTTTGAACCTGACAAGTATGGAGCTTATTAGGTTTTGCAGGTGTACTCTGTGTGTGCGTGTGTGTGTGTGTGTGTGTGTGTGTGTGTGTGTGTGTGTGTGTGTGTGTGTGTGTGTGTGTGTGTGTGTGTGTGTGTGTGTGTGTGTGTGTGTGTTGTTTTGAACTGTTTTACGAACCTCTTGTTGAACTCTTTTACGACCTCTTTTTTGAGCCGACCTTTTCTGTGAGCTGTTTACGACCCGCGTCCCTTGGAAACAGCTGTGGCCATGTGGTCAGGGAAGGTCCGAATAGAAGGAGGAGGCGTGCAATCTTTTGTCAGAGCGTGCTGAGACACAAGGGTACAGTGTCCATGCGTCTCTCCTCAAATTGAGCCAAATTTAATTCTGTCTCTGTTTGATTCTTTGCTTCTTGTCCTGTTTAATAGATGTCATCCGTGTTTGAACCTGACAAGTATGGAGCTTATTAGGTTTTGCAGGTGTACTCTGTGTGTGCGTGTGTGTGTGTGTGTGTGTGTGTGTGTGTGTGTGTGTGTGTGTGTGTGTGTGTGTGTGTGTGTGTGTGTGTGTGTTGTTGTTTTGAACTGTTTTACGAACCTTTTTTTGAACTCTTTTACGACCTCTTTTTTTGAACCGACCTTTTCTGTGAACTATTTACGACCCCCGTCCCTTGGAAACAGCTGTGGCCATGTGGTCAGGGAAGGTCCGAATAGAAGGAGGAGGCGGGCAATCTTTTGTCAGAGCGTGCTGAGACACTGTACAAGGGTACAGTGTCCATGCGTCTCTCCTCAAATTGAGCCAAATTGAATTCTGTCTCTGTTTGATTCTTTGCTTCTTGTCCTGTTTAATAGATGTCATCAGTGTTTGAACTTGACAATTATGGAGCTTATTAGGTTTTGCAGGTGTACTCTGCCTATTGTTACACACAAATGAACAATTTGTCGCCCACTTTTAGGAACTTTACAGCGTTGCGAAGGACAGAAATGCACTCGAGGCACCTGCGTTCATTTATATTCAGGGCAAACATTCTCCATATTTGAGTGACAGGTGTGTTTTCTTGTCAGAGAGGAGTCTTAGATGTTTTATTGCCACCCCCTAAAAATGTAACCGAGGCAACACAGCCCGTGCCTGCGGTAAGCCGTATACTCCATCCTGTGTTTGTGTGTGTGTGTGTTGTTGTTTTGAACTGTTTTACGAACCTCTTTTTGAACTCTTTTACAACCTCTTTTTTTGAGCCGACCTTTTCTGTGAGCTGTTTACGACCCTCGTCCCTTGGAAACAGCTGTGGCCATGTGGTCAGGGAAGGTCCGAATAGAAGGAGGTGGCGTGCAATCTTTTGTCAGAGCGTGCTGAGATACTGTACAAGGGTACAGTGTCCATGCGTCTCTCCTCAAATTGAGCCAAATTGAATTCTGTCTCTGTTTGATTCTTTGCTTCTTGTCCTGTTTAATAGATGTCATCAGTGTTTGAACTTGACAATTATGGAGCTTATTAGGTTTTGCAGGTGTACTCTGTGTGCGTGTGTGTGTGTGTGTGTGTGTGTGTGTGTGTGTGTGTGTGTGTGTGTGTGTGTGTGTGTGTGTGTGTGTGTGTTGGTGTGTGTGTGTGTGTGTGTTGTTTTGAACTGTTTTACGAACCTCTTTTTTAACCGACCTTTTCTGTGAGCTGTTTACGACCCTCGTCCCTTGGAAACAGCTGTGGCCATGTGGTCAAGGAAGGTCCGAATAGAAGGAGGAGGCGGGCAATCTTTTGTCAGAGCGTGCTGAGACACTGTACAAGGGTACAGTGTCCATGCGTCTCTCCTCAAATTGAGCCAAATTGAATTCTGTCTCTGTTTGATTCTTTGCTTCTTGTCCTGTTTAATAGATGTCATCAGTGTTTGAACTTGACAATTATGGAGCTTATTAGGTTTTGCAGGTGTACTCTGCCGAATGTTACACGCAAATGAACAATTTGTCGCCCACTTTTAGGAACTTTACGGCGTTGCGAAGGACAGAAATGAATTCGAGGCATCTGCGTTCATTTATATTCAGGGCAAACATTCTCCATATTTGAGTGACAGGTGTGTTTTCTTGTCGGAGAGGAGTCTTGGATGTTTTATTGCCACCCCCTAAAAATGTAACCGAGGCAACGCAGCCCGTGCCTGCGGTAAGCCGTATACTCCATCCTGTGTGTGTGTGTGTGTGTGTGTGTGTGTGTGTGTGTGTGTGTGTGTTGTTTTGAACTGTTTCACGAACCTCTTGTTGAACTCTTTTACGACCTCTTTTTTGAGCCGACCTTTTCTGTGAGCTGTTTACGACCCCCGTCCCTTGGAAACAGCTGTGGCCATGTGGTCAGGGAAGGTCCGAATAGAAGGAGGAGGCGTGCAATCTTTTGTCAGCGTGTGCTGAGACACTGTACAAGGGTACAGTGTCCATGCATCTCTCCTCAAATTGAGCCAAATTTAATTCTGTCTCTGTTTGATTCTTTGCTTCTTGTGCTGTTTAATAGATGTCATCAGTGTTTGAACCTGACAATTATGGAGCTTATTAGGTTGTGCAGGTGTACTTTGCCTATTGTTACACGCAAATTAACAATTTGTCGCCCACTTTTTGGAAGTTTACAGCGTTGCGAAGGATAGAAATGCACTCGAGGCATCTGCGTTCATTTTTATTCAGGGCAAACATTCTCCATATTTGAGTGACAGGTGTGTTTTCTTGTCGGAGAGGAGTCTTAGATGTTTTATTGCCACCCCCTAAAAATGTAACCGAGGCAACGCAGCCCGTGCCTCCGGTAAGCTGTATACTCCATCGTGTGTGTATGTGTGTTGTTTTGAACTGTTTTACGACCTCTTTTTTGAGCCGACCTTTTCTGTGAGCTGTTTACGACCCCCGTCCCTTGGAAACAGCTGTGGCCATGTTGTCAGGGAAGGTCCGAATAGAAGGAGGAGGTGTGCAATCTTTTGTCAGAGCTTGCTGAGACACTGTACAAGGGTACAGTGTCCATGCGTCTCTCCGCAAATTGAGCCAAATTTAATTCTGTCTCTGTTTGATTCTTTGCTTCTTGTCCTGTTTAATAGATGTCATCCGTGTTTGAACCTGACAATTATGGAGCTTATTAGGTTTTGCAGGTGTACTCTGCCGAATGTTACACGCAAATGAACAATTTGTCGCCACTTTTAGGAAGTTTACAGCTTTGCGAAGGACAGAAATGAATTCGAGGCACCTGCGTTCATTTATATCCAGGGCAAACATTCTCCATATTTGAGTGACAGGTGTGTTTTCTTGTCGGAGAGGAGTCTTAGATGTTTTATTGCCACCCCCTAAAAATGTAACCGAGGCAACGCAGCCCGTGCCTCCGGTAAGCTGTATACTCCATCCTGTGTGTGTGTGTGTGTGTGTGTGCGTGTGTGTGTGTGTGTGTGTGTGTGTGTGTGTGTGTGTGTGTGTGTGTGTGTGTGTGTGTGTGTGTGTGTGTGTGTGTGTGTTGTTTTGAACTGTTTTACAAACCTCTTTTTGAACTCTTTTACGACCTCTTTTTTGAGCTGACCTATTCTGTGAGCTGTTTATGACCCCCGTCCCTTGGAAACAGCTGTGGCCATGTGGTCAGGGAAGGTCCGAATAGAAGGAGGAGGCGTGCAATCTTTTGTCAGAGCGTGCTGAGACACTGTTCAAGGGTACAGTGTCCATGCGTCTCTCCTCAAATTGAGCCAAATTTAATTTTGTCTCTGTTTGATTCTTTGCTTCTTGTCCTGTTTAATAGATGTCATCCGTGTTTGAACCTGACAATTATGGAGCTTATTAGGTTTTGCAGGTGTACTCTGCCGAATGTTACACGCAAATTTACAATTTGTCGCCCATTTTTAGGAACTTTACGGCGTTGCGAAGGACAGAAATGCACTCGAGGCACCTGCGTTCATTTATATTCAGGGCAAAAATTCTCCATATTTGAGTGACAGGTGTGTTTTCTTGTCGGAGAGGAGTCTTAGATGTTTTATTGCCACCCCCTAAAAATGTAACCGAGGCAACGCAGCCCGTGCCTCCGGTAAGCCGTATACTCCATCTTGTGTGTGTGTGGGTGTGTGTGTGTTGTTTTGAACTGTTTTACAAACCTCTTTTTGAACTCTTTTACGACCTCTTTTTTTGAACCGACCTTTTCTGTGAACTATTTACGACCCCCGTCCCTTGGAAACAGCTGTGGCCGTATACTCCATCCTGTGTGTGTGTGTGTGTGTGTGTGTGTGTGTGTGTGTGTGTGTGTGTGTGTGTGTGTGTGTGTGTGTGTGTGTGTGTGTGTGTGTGTGTGTGTGTGTGTGTGTGTGTGTGTGTGTGTGTGTGTATGTTGTTTTGAACTGTTTTACGAACCTCTTTTATGACCTCTTTTTTGAACCGACCTTTTCTGTGAGCTGTTTACAACCCCCGTCCCTTGGAAACAGCTGTGGCCATGTGGTCAGGGAAGGTCCGAATAGAAGGAGGAGGCCTGCAATCTTTTGTCGGAGCGTGCTGAGACACTGTACAAGGGTACAGTGTCCATGCGTCTCTCCTCAAATTGAGCCAAATTTAATTCTGTCTCTGTTTGATTCTTTGCTTCTTGTCCTGTTTAATAGATGTCATCCGTGTTTGAACCTGACAATTATGGAGCTTATTAGGTTTTGCAGGTGTACTCTGCCTATTGTTACACGCAAATGAACAATTTGTCGCCCACTTTTAGGAACTTTACGGCGTTGCGAAGGACAGAAATGAATTTGAGGCATCTGCGTTCATTTATATTCAGGGCAAACATTCTCCATATTTGAGTGACAGGTGTGTTTTCTTGTTGGAGAGGAGTCTTAGATGTTTATTGCCACCCCCTAAAAATGTAACTGAGGCAACACAGCCCGTGCCTCCGGTAAGCCGTATACTCCATCTTGTGTGTGTGTGGGTGTGTGTGTGTTGTTTTGAACTGTTTTACAAACCTCTTTTTGAACTCTTTTACGACCTCTTTTTTTGAACCGACCTTTTCTGTGAACCATTTACGACCCCCGTCCCTTGGAAACAGCTGTGGCCATGTGGTCAGGGAAGGTCCGAATAGAAGGAGGCGGCGTGCAATCTTTTGTCAGAGCGTGCTGAGACACTGTTCAAGGGTACAGTGTCCATGCGTCTCTCCTCAAATTGAGCCAAATTTAATTCTGTCTCTGTTTGATTCTCTGCTTCTTGTCCTGTTTAATAGATGTCATCAGTGTTTGAACCTGACAATTATGGAGCTTATTAGGTTTTGCAGGTGTACTCTGCCGAATGTTACACGCAAATGAACAATTTGTCGCCCACTTTTAGGAACTTTACGGCGTTGCGAAGGACAGAAATGCACTCGAGGCACCTGCGTTCATTTATATTCAGGGCAAACATTCTCCATATTTGAGTGACAGGTGTGTTTTCTTGTCGGAGAGGAGTCTTAGATGTTTTATTGCCACCCCCTAAAAATGTAACCGAGGCAACGCAGCCCGTGCCTGCGGTAAGCCGTATACTCCATCCTGTGTTTGTGTGTGTGTGTTGTTTTGAACTGTTTCACGAACCTCTTTTTGAACTCTTTTACGACCTCTTTTTTGAGCCGACCTTTTCTGTGAGCTGTTTATGACCCTCGTCCCTTGGAAACAGCTGTGGCCATGTGGTCAGGGAACGTCCGAATAGAAGGAGGAGGCGTGCAATCTTTTGTCAGAGCGTGCTGAGACACTGTCCAAGGGTACAGTGTCCATGCGTCTCTCCTCAAATTGAGCCAAATTTAATTCTGTCTCTGTTTGATTCTCTGCTTCTTGTCTTGTTTAATAGATGTCATCCGTGTTTGAACCTGACAATTATGGAGCTTATTAGGTTTTTGCAGGTGTACTCTGTATATGTGTGTGTGTGTGTGTGTGTGTGTGTGTGTGTGTGTGTGTGTGTGTGTGTGTGTGTGTGTGTGTGTGTGTGTGTGTGTGTGTGTGTGTGTGTGTGTGTTGTTTTGAACTGTTTTACAAACCTCTTTTTGAACTCTTTTACGATCTCTTTTTTGAGCCGACCTTTTCTGTGAGCTGTTTACGACCCCCGTCCCTTGGAAACAGCTGTGGCCATGTGGTCAGGGAAGGTCCGAATAGAAGGAGGAGGGTGCAATCTTTTGTCAGAGCGTGCTGAGACACAAGGGTACAGTGTCCATTCATCTCTCCTCAAATTAAGCCAAATTGAATTCTGTCTCTGTTTGATTCTTTGCTTCTTGTCCTGTTTAATAGATGTCATCCGTGTTTGAACCTGACAATTATGGAGCTTATTAGGTTTTGCAGGTGTACTCTGTGTGCGTGTTTGTGTTTGTGTGTGTGTGTGTGGGTGTGTGTGTGTGTGTGTGTGTGCGTGCGTGTGTGCGTGTGTGTGTGTTGTTTTGAACTGTTTTACGAACCTCTTTTTGAACTCTTTTACGACCTCTTTTTTTGAGCCGACCTTTTCTGTGAGCTGTTTACGACCCCCGTCCCTTGGAAACAGCTGTGGCCATGTGGTCAGGGAAGGTCCGAATAGAAGGAGGCGGCGTGCAATCTTTTGATCTTTTGTCAGAGCGTGCTGAGACACAAGGGTACATCGACGTCCCACTGGGGTGAGTTTTTCCTTGCCCGTATGTGGGCTTTGTACCGAGGATGTCGTTGTGGCTTGTGCAGCCCTTTGAGACACTTGTGATTTAGGGCTATATAAATAAATATTGATTGATTGATTGATTGAGTGTCCATGCGTCTCTCCTCAAATTGAGCCAAATTTAATTCTGTCTCTGTTTGATTCTTTGCTTCTTGTCCTGTTTAATAGATGTCATCAGTGTTTGAACCTGACAATTATGGAGCTTATTAGGTTTTGCAGGTGTACTCTGTGTGCATGTGTATGTGTGTGTGTGTGTGTGTGTGTGTGTGTGTGTGTGTGTGTGTGTGTGTGTGTGTGTGTGTGTGTGTGTGTGTGTGTTGTTTTGAACTGTTTTACGAACCTCTTTTTGAACTCTTTTACGACCTCTTTTTTGAGCCGACCTTTTCTGTGAACTGTTTACGACCCCCGTCCCTTGGAAACAGCTGTGGCCATGTGGTCAGGGAAGGTCCAAATAGAAGGAGGAGGCGTGCAATCTTTTGTCAGAGCGTGCTGAGACACTGTACAAGGGTACAGTGTCCATGCGTCTCTCCTCAAATTGAGCCTAATTGAATTCTGTCTCTGTTTGATTCTTTGCTTCTTGTCCTGTTTAATAGATGTCATCCGTGTTTGAACCTGACAATTATGGAGCTTATTAGGTTTTGCAGGTGTACTCTGTGTGCGTGTTTGTGTTTGTGTGTGTGTGTGTGTGTGTGTGTGTGTGTGTGTGTGAGGGTTTGTGTGTGTGTGTGTGTGTGTGTGTCTGTGTGTGTGTGTGTGTGTGTTGTTTTGAACTGTTTTACAAACCTCTTTTTGAACTCTTTTACGACCTCTTTTTTGAGCCGACCTTTTCTGTGAGCTGTTTACGACCCACGTCCCTTGGAAACAGCTGTGGCCATGTGGTCAGGGAAGGTCCGAATAGAAGGAGGAGGCGTGCAATCTTTTGTCAGAGCGTGCTGAGACACTGTACAAGGGTACAGTGTCCATGAGTCTCTCCTCAAATTGAGCCAAATTCAATTTTGTCTCTGTTTGATTCTTTGCTTCTTGTCTTGTTTAATAGATGTCATCAGTGTTTGAACCTGACAATTATGGAGCTTATTAGGTTTTGCAGGTGTATTCTGCCGAATGTTACACGCAAATTCACAATTTGTCGCCCACTTTTAGGAAGTTTACGGCGTTGCGAAGGACAGAAATGCACTCGAGGCATCTGCGTTCATTTATATTCAGGGCAAACATTCTCCATATTTGAGTGACAGGTGTGTTTTCTTGTCGGAGAGGAGTCTTAGATGTTTTATTGCCACCCCCTAAAAATGTAACCGAGGCAACGCAGCCCGTGCCTGCGGTAAGCCGTATACTCCACCCTGTGTGTGTGTGTGTGTGTGTGTGTGTGTTGTTGTTTTGAACTGTTTTACGAACCTCTTTTTGAACTCTTTTACGACCTCTTTTTTGAGCCGACCTTTTCTGTGAGCTGTTTACGACCCTCGTCCCTTGGAAACAGCTGTGGCCATGTGGTCAGGGAAGGGGCGAATAGAAGGAGGAGGCGTGCAATCTTTTGTCAGAGCGTGCTGATACTCCATCCTGTGTGTGTGTGTGTGTGTGTGTGTGTGTGTGTGTGTGTGTGTGTGTGTGTGTGTGTGTGTGTTGTTGTTGTTTTGAACTGTTTTACGAACCTCTTGTTGAACTCTTTTACGACCTCTTTTTTGAGCCGACCTTTTCTGTGAGCTGTTTACGACCCTCGGCCCTTGGAAACAGCTGTGGCCATGTGGTCAGGGAAGGTCCGAATAGAAGGAGGAGGCGGGCAATCTTTTGTCAGAGCGTGCTGAGACACTGTACAAGGGTACAGTGTCCATGCGTCTCTCCTCAAATTTAGCCAAATTTAATTTTGTCTCTGTTTGATTCTTTGCTTCTTGTCCTGTTTAATAGATGTCATCCGTGTTTGAACCTGACAATTATGGAGCTTATTAGGTTTTGCAGGTGTACTCTGCCGAGTGTTACACGCAAATGAACAATTTGTCGCCCACTTTTAGGAAGTTTACGGCGTTGCGAAGGACAGAAATGCACTCGAGGCACCTGCGTTCATTTATATTCAGGGCAAACATTCTCCATATTTGAGTGACAGGTGTGTTTTCTTGTCGGAGAGGAGTCTTAGATGTTTTATTGCCACCCCCTAAAAATGTAACCGAGGCAACACAGCCCGTGCCTGCGGTAAGCTGTGTGTGTGTGTGTGTGTGTGTTGAAAAGAGAGAAAAGTACGACACAGAGAGACTGCCAATCTCCCCCATGATGCTTTGCCATCTGCTATGTTTATGTGTTTTTATTTTATTTTTTTTAGTTTTGGGGGCATGTGTGTGTGTGTGTGTGTGTGTGTGTGTGTGTGCATTTGCAAGTGACAAGGTCGCAGCAAGCGTGAGGTAATATTAGTCCCAGCCGCTCCCCGCAATGTGTGACGAATACAGCCTTCCTCCCAAACTTATCAAAAGAATGGCACACAAAGGCGTGAATAATTGACAACAAGGTTATTTTGGAGCTGCATGCCGTGCACTATTAGATCACAGGCTGGGGTGTAAACATAAAAGAACAAAACAAAAAAGGCGAGTGCGAATAAATTATAATTCCCCCCCCCCTCAAAAAAAAAAAGTTTTGTGGTGCAATGCAGAGTCATGCGTACTTCGTTTTTTTTTTGTTTTTTTTTTGTTTTGTTTTTTTTGTATCAAATATTCTCCGCCGCCCCCGTTCTGTGAACTGAAATGAATGACATTTAAAGAACATCTCACAGCTTGCAGGGTGATCTTGTTGTCATGGACACGGGCCTAAAAGAGAGAACCTCCCCCAATGGAGCATGCTAGGGGGTTGTCCCCATACCAATATTTTGGTACCGGTACCAAAATGTATTTCGATACTTTTCTAAATAAAGGGGACCACAGACAAATGTCATTATTGGCTTTTTTTGAACAAAAAAAATCTTAGGGAACTGTCAGGTTCAAACACTGGTGACATCTATTAAACAAGACAAGAAGCAAGGAATTAAACAGAGACAGAATTAAAATTGGCTCAGTTGTACAGTGTTCCACCACACGCCTCCTCTTTTATTTATTATTATGGACTGGACTCTCACTATTATGTTGGATCCACTATGGACTGGACTCTCACACTATAATGTTAGATCCACTATGGACTGGACTCTCACACTATAATGTTAGATCCACTATGGACTGGACTCTCACACTATTATGTTAGATCCACTATGGACTGGACTCTCACTATTATGTTAGATCCACTATGGACTGGACTCTCACACTATTATGTTAGATCAACTATGGACTGGACTCTCACGCTATTATGTTAGATCCACTATGGACTGGACTCTCACTATTATGTTAGATCCACTATGGACTGGACTCTCACTATTATGTTAGATCCACTATGGACTGGACTCTCACTATTATGTTAGATCCACTATGGACTGGACTCTCACACTATTATGTTAGATCAACTATGGACTGGACTCTCACTATTATGTTAGATCCACTATGGACTGGACTCTCACACTATTATGTTAGATCCACTATGGACTGGACTCTCACTATTATGTTAGATCCACTATGGACTGGACTCTCACTATTATGTTAGATCCACTATGGACTGGACTCTCACACTATTATGTTAGATCCACTATGGACTGGACTCTCACTATTATGTTAGATCCACTATGGACTGGACTCTCACACTATTATGTTAGAACCACTATGGACTGGACTCTCACAGTATTATGTTAGATCCATTATGGACTGGACTCTCACTATTATGTTAGATCCACTATGGACTGGACTCTCACTATTATGTTAGATCCACTATGGACTGGACTCTCACACTATTATGTTAGATCCACTATGGACTGGACTCTCACACTATTATGTTAGATCCACTATGGACTGGACTCTCACACTATTATGTTAGATCCACTATGGACTGGACTCTCACACTATTATGTTAGATCCACTATGGACTGGACTCTCACTATTATGTTAGATTCACTATGGACTGTCTCACTATTATGTTAGATCCACTATGGACTGGACTCTCACACTATTATGTTAGATCCACTATGGACTGGACTCTCACACTATTATGTTAGATCCACTATGGACTGGACTCTCACTATTATGTTAGATTCACTATGGACTGGACTCTCACTATTATGTTAGATCCACTATGGACTGGACTCTCACACTATTATGTTAGATCCACTATGGACTGGACTCTTACACTATTATGTTAGATCCACTATGGACTGGACTCTCACTATTATGTTAGATCCACTATGGACTGGACTCTTACACTATTATGTTAGATCCACTATGGACTGGACTCTCACTATTATGTTAGATCCACTATGGACTAGACTCTCACACTATTATGTTAGATCCACTATGGACTGGACTCTCACTATTATGTTAGATCCACTATGGACTGGACTCTCACACTATTATGTTAGATCCACTATGGACTGGACTCTCACACTATTATGTTAGATCCACTATGGACTGGACTCTCACTATTATGTTAGATCCACTATGGACTGGACTCTCACACTATTATGTTAGATCCACTATGGACTGGACTCTTACACTATTATGTTAGATCCACTATGGACTGGACTCTCACTATTATGTTAGATCCACTATGGACTGGACTCTTACACTATTATGTTAGATCCACTATGGACTGGACTCTCACTATTATGTTAGATCCACTATGGACTAGACTCTCACACTATTATGTTAGATCCACTATGGACTGGACTCTCACACTATTATGTTAGATCCACTATGGACTGGACTCTCACTATTATGTTAGATCCACTATGGACTGGACTCTCACTATTATGTTAGATCCACTATGGACTGGACTCTCACACTATTATGTTAGATCCACTATGGACTGGACTCTCACACTATTATGTTAGATCCACTATGGACTGGACTCTCACACTATTATGTTAGATCCACTATGGACTGGACTCTCACACTATTATGTTAGATCCACTATGGACTGGACTCTCACACTATTATGTTAGATCCACTATGGACTGGACTCTCACTATTATGTTAGATCCACTATGGACTGGACTCTCACTATTATGTTAGATCCACTATGGACTGGACTCTCACACTATTATGTTAGATCCACTATGGACTGGACTCTCACTATTATGTTAGATCCACTATGGACTGGACTCTCACTATTATGTTAGATCCACTATGGACTGGACTCTCACACTATTATGTTAGATCCACTATGGACTGGACTCTCACTATTATGTTAGATCCGCTATGGACTGGACTCTCAAACTATTATGTTAGATCCACTATGGACTGGACTCTCACTATTATGTTAGATCCACTATGGACTGGACTCTCACTATTATGTTAGATCCACTATGGACTGGACTCTCACTATTATGTTAGATCCACTATGGACTGGACTCTCACACTATTATGTTAGATCCACTATGGACTGGACTCTCACTATTATGTTAGATCCACTATGGACTGGACTTTCACAATATTATTTCAGACCCACTCGACGTCCATTGTATCTGGTCTCCCCTAGAGGAAAGGGGGGGGGGGGGGGGGTTGCCCACATATGCGGTCCTCTCCAAGGTTTCTCATAGTCATTCTCATCGACGTCCCACTGGGTTGTGAGTTTTTCCTTGCCCTGATGTGGGCGCTGTACCGAGGATGTCGTTGTGGCTTGTGCAGCCCTTTGAGACACTTGTGATTTAGGGCTATACAAATAAACACTTATTGATTGATTGATTGATTTGGACTTTCCCTGATTACATGGCAACAGCTGTTTCTAAGGGAGGGGGGTTGTAAACAGCCATCGCTTTTGATTACAAAACAGTTCAAAGAAAAGGTCGTAAGACAGTTCAAAGAAAAGGTCGTAAAACAGTTATTCTTGTTCTTCTTGTACTTCTTGTTCTTGTGCTTCTTGTTTTTGTTGTTCTTGTTCTTCTTGTTCTTCTTCTTTTTCTTGTTCTTGTTTTTCTTCTTCTTCTTCTTCTTGTTCTTGTTCTTGTTCTTATTATTCTTCTTCTTCTTCTTGTTCTTCTTCTTTTTCTTGTTCTTGTTTTTCTTGTTCTTGTTCTTGTTTTTGTTCTTCTTATTATTATTCTTGTTCTTGTTCTTCTTCTTCTTCTTCTTCTTCTTGTTCTTGTTCATCTTGTTCTTGTTCTTTTTCTTCTTGTTCTTGTTCTTTTTTTTCTTCTTCTTGTGTTTGTGTTCTTTTTGTTCTTCGTGTTCTTTTTATTTTTCTTGTTCTTCTTGTTCTTGTTGTTCTTATTGTTCTCGTTCTTCTTGTTCTTGTTCTTCTTCTTCTTCTTCTTCTTCTTGTTCTTATTTTTCTTGTTCTTGTTTTTCTTCTTCTTCTTGTTCTTCTTCTTATTCTTGTTCTTCTTCTTGTTCTTGTTCTACTTCTTGTTCTTTTTCTTCTTGTTCTTGTTCTTCTTTTTTTTTCTTCTTCTTGTTCTTTGTGTTCTTTTTGTTCTTCTTGTTCTTATTTTTCTTTTTCTTGTTCTTGTTCTTGTTCTTCTTGTTCTTGTTCTTCTTCTTGTTCTTCTTCTTGTTCTTGTTCTACTTCTTGTTCTTTTTCTTCTTCTTCTTGTTCTTCTTTTTTTTTCTTCTTCTTGTTTTTTGTGTTCTTTTTGTTCTTCTTGTTTTTATTTTTATTTTTCTTGTTCTTGTTCTCGTTGTTCTTGTTCTTCTTGTTCTTGCTCTTGTTTTTCTTCTTCTTTTTGTTCTTCTTGTTCTTGTTCTTCTTCTTGTTCTTTTTCTTGTTCTTCTTCTTGTTCTTCTTCTTGTTGTTCTTCTTCTTCTTCTTCTTGTTCTTATTTTTCTTGTTCTTGTTTTTCTTCTTCTTCTTGTTCTTCTTCTTATTCTTCTTATTCTTGTTCTTCTTCTTGTTCTTCTTCTTGTTCTTGTTCTACTTCTTGTTATTTTTCTTCTTGTTCTTGTTCTTCTTTTTTTTTCTTCTTCTTGTTCTTTGTGTTCTTTTTGTTCTTCTTGTTCTTATTGTTCTTATTTTTCTTTTTCTTGTTCTTGTTCTTGTTCTTCTTCTTGTTCTCGTTCTTCTTGTTCTTGTTCTTCTTGTTCTTGCTCTTGTTCTTCTTCTTGTTTTTCTTCTTCTTTTTGTTCTTCTTGTTCTTGTTCTTCTTCTTGTTCTTTTTCTTGTTCTTCTTCTTGTTCTTCTTCTTGTTCTTCTTCTTCTTCTTCTTCTTCTTCTTCTTGTTCTTATTTTTCTTGTTCTTGTTTTTCTTCTTCTTCTTGTTCTTCTTCTTATTCTTGTTCTTCTTCTTGTTCTTCTTCTTGTTCTTGTTCTACTTCTTGTTCTTTTTCTTCTTGTTCTTGTTCTTCTTTTTTTTTCTTCTTCTTGTTCTTTGTGTTCTTTTTGTTCTTCTTGTTCTTATTTTTCTTTTTCTTGTTCTTGTTCTTGTTCTTCTTCTTGTTCTTCTTGTTCTTGTTCTTCTTGTTCTTGCTCTTGTTCTTCTTCTTGTTTTTCTTCTTCTTTTTGTTCTTCTTGTTCTTGTTCTTCTTCTTGTTCTTCTTCTTGTTCTTCTTGTTCTTCTTCTTCTTCTTCTTCTTGTTCTTCTTCTTCTTGTTCTTCTTGTTCTTGTTCTTCTTCTTCTTCTTCATCATTTTATTTAATTGATTTATCTGTAAATAATATTATTAATTTGTTTTCTTGCCTTGTTTTTCTTCTTCTTCTTCTTGTTCTTGTTCTTCTTCTTCTTGTTCTTCTTGTTCTTCATCTTCATCTTCTTCTTGTTCTTGTTCTTGTTCTTCTTCTTGTTCTTCATCTTCTTGTTCTTGTTCTTCTTCTTTTTCTTGTCCTTGTTTTTCTTCTTCTTCTTCTTGGTCTTGTTCTTCTTCTTGTTCTTCTTCTTCTTATTATTATTATTATTCTTGTTCTTCTTGTTCTTCATCTTCTTCTTGTTCTTGTTCTTGTTCTTCTTCTTCTTATTATTATTATTATTCTTGTTCTTCTTGTTCTTCATCTTCTTCTTGTTCTTGTTCTTGTTCTTCTTCCATATGTTACCTGTCACATGAAATGTGACAAATTGAGGCGGGGTGCGCTATCCTTCTTGTTCTTGTTCTTGTTCTTCTTGTTCTCGTTCTTCTTGTTTTTGTTGTTCTTATTCTTTTTGTTCTTGTTCTTCTTGTTCTTGTTCTTCTTCTTTTTATTGTCCTTGTTTTTCTTCTTCTTCTTCTTCTGCTTCTTGTTCTTCTTGTTCTTCATCTTCTTCTTGTTCTTGTTCTTGTTCTTCTTCTTCCATATGTTACCTGACACATGAAATGTGACAAATTGAGGCAGGGTGCGCTATCCTTCTTGTTCTTGTTCTTCTTGTTCTTGTGCTTCTTGTTTTTGTTTTTGTTGTTCTTATTCTTTTTGTTCTTGTTCTTCTTGTTCTTGTTCTTCTTCTTTTTCTTGTCCTTGTTTTTCTTCTTCTTCTTCTTCTTCTTCTTCTTCTTGTTCTTCTTCTTGTTCTTCATCTTCTTCTTGTTCTTGTTCTTCTTCTTCCATATGTTACCTGACACATGAAATGTGACAAATTGAGGCGGGGTGCGCTATCCTTCTTGTTCTTGTTCTCGTTCTTCTTGTTCTTCTTCTTGTTCTTCTTGTTCTTGTGCTTCTTGTTTTTGTTGTTCTTATTCTTTTTGTTCTTGTTCTTCTTGTTCTTGTTCTTCTTTTTTTTCTTGTCCTTGTTTTTCTTCTTCTTCTTGTTGTTCTTGTTCTTCTTCTTGTTCTTCTTGTTCTTCATCTTCTTCTTGTTCTTGTTCTTCTTCTTCCAAATGTTACCTGACACATGAAATGTGACAAATTGAGGCGGGGTGTGCTATCCTTCTTGTTCTTGTTCTCGTTCTTCCTGTTCTTCTTCTTGTTCTTCTTGTTCTTGTGCTTCTTGTTTTTGTTTTTCTTATTCTTTTTGTTCTTGTTCTTCTTGTTCTTGTTCTTCTTCTTTTTCTTGTCCTTGTTTTTCTTCTTCTTCTTCTTGTTCTTCTTCTTGTTCTTCTTCTTCTTATTATTATTATTCTTGTTCTTCTTGTTCTTCTTCTTGTTCTTGTTATTCTTCTTCCATATGTTACGTGACAAATTGAGGCGGGGTGCGCTATCCCCTTGAGCCAAACTCAGTAGAGCCGTGGTCCCCAACCTTTTTGGAACTGCTTGAAAATTTGTTCCACGGACCGGTGGTGGGGGGGGGGTTTATTTATTTATTTTTGTCATAAAAAATCCAATCATGTGTGCTTACGGACTGTATCCCTGCAGACTGTATTGATATATAATGTAGGAACCACAATATTAATCTACTACTGTAAATTCCATACATTTTTCCTACGCTTTGAACCCTGAGGTTTATAAAAACAGTGCAGCTATCTTAAGGATTTTTCTTTGCTGGCGGCCATAATGCAAGTATTTATTTATTTTTGGTTTTTAAACTAATGCAAATATACTGAAATAAATGATAAAATGATACATGGGTTATACTTGTATAGCGCTTTTCTACCTTCAAAGTACTCAAAGCGCTTTGACAGTATTTCCACATTCACCCATTCACACACACACATTCACACACTGATGACGGGTTCGCCCACTGCAGGTGCTGCCGGGGGAATGTCTATGATTATTTATTTCCGTTTATAGCTTTCAAACGGAAGTAGAAGTGTTGTTTCTTCTCCTAGCCATCCATAGCGTTGCTACTCATATGGATTATTAATTCATCACTCCAAGCAACGTTTGTAAGTTTTTACAATATACCTAAAACAATTCTCACTTACTAAACAATCTACTACTGAAAATGATATTCCTTTTTCCTACGCTTTGAACCCTGAGGGTTATAAAAACGGTGCAGCTATCTTATGGATTTTTCTTCGTTGGCGGCCATAATGCAAGTGTGTTTTCTTTTATAAAACTAATTGTTATTGTTTGTGCTATGGCGCCATCTTTCGGAAGAGTTCGCTCACTGCAGGTGCTGCCGGGGGAATGTCTACGGTTGTTTATTTCCGTTTAGAGCTTTCAAACCGGAAGTAGAAGTCCATAGCGTCTACTCATACGGATTATTAATTCATCACTCCAAGCAACGTTTGTAAGTTTTATAATATAACTAAAACAATTCTCACTTACTAAACCATCTACTACTGTAAATTCCATACCTTTTTCCTACGCTTTGAACCCTGAGGTTTATAAAAACGGTGCAGCTATCTTATGGATTTTTCTTCGCTGGCGGCCATAATGCAAGTGTTTTTTTGGTTTGTTTCAAACTAATGCAAATGTACTGAAATGGTATGTTATTGTTTGTGCTATAGCACAAACAAGCAGATCTTTTTTTTGCATTTCAACTATTTCCCCTAAAATATCAGGGAGCGCTTCTTTCAGTTCATACTTACTGAAGTTGAAAAGTGGGTCTGAATAAAACTACCCTAAGAAAAAGGGAAAAAATGGTGAAGTGTAGCACCAAATAAGGTCAAAGCTCTTATTTTCCAGTTGACCATTTGGCTCATTGATCAGAGTTGGGTACTTCTTCATGAGGAGTAATGTAGCTGTCTAGATATTCTGCACAGACATTCATTAAAAACACATTTTTGATCTCAGGTCTGAGTTCAGGAACGTTTTGTCAACCATGAAATATTTCCCCCAAAAATGCTTCAACGATTCCCTCAATTGAATCAATATTGAAAACTGCGTGTGAGTCAAATTATTTAGACGATCACCTAATTATCAAAGTAGGAGCAGAGATAATATCTGCAGCAACTTAAACCAATTATCTACGTTAAGATTATTAAGTCCAATTGAGACATTTACACAGAACTGCTCAGTCTGTGCGATTCTGAAAATGATTCAGTAAGTTGTGAATTTGTAAACATAAGAGCAATATTGCAAATGCTTTGAGACTATTGTAATGTTAACAGCCATAAATACTGATAATATCAACATCAAGGGAGTAGAATCGGATTGATACTAGAGTGATGAGTCAATCAAAATATCGATAGCTCACTATTTTATCAATACTAGCGTAATGGGATCGATCAATATCATTGATACCAAGGGGGTAGAACTAGTATATGGCTGGTCAGTATAGAATCAAGACTATTGGAATGTTAACAGCCATAAATACTGATAATATCAACATCAAGGGGGTAGAATTGGATCGATACTAGAGTGATGAGTCAATCAAAATATCGGTAGCTCACCATTTTATCAATACTAGCGTAATGGGATCGATCAATATCATTGATACCAAGGGGGTAGAACTAGTAAATGGCTGGTCAGTATAGAATCAAGACTATTGTAATGTTAATGGCCACAAATACTGATAATATCAACATCAAGGGAGTAGAATTGGATCAATACTAGAGTGAGGAGTCAATCAAGATATCGATAGCCCACTATTTTATCAATACTAGCGTAATGGGATTGATCGATATTATTGATACCAAGGGGGTAGAACTAGTATATGGCTGGTCAGTATAGAATCAAGACTATTGTAATGTTAACAGCCATAAATACTGATAATATCAACATCAAGGGAGTAGAAATGGATCGATACTGGAGTGAGGTGTCAATCAAGCTATCGAAAGCTCACTATTTTATCAATACAAGCGTGATGGTATCGATCGATATCATTGATACCAAGGGGGTAGAACTAGTATATGGCTGGTCAGTATAGAACCAAGACTATTATAATTTTAATGGCCACAAATACTGATAATATCAACATCAAGGGAGTAGAATTGGATCAATACTAGAGTAAGGAGTCAATCAAGATATCGATAGCCCACTATTTTATCAATACTAGCGTAATGGGATTGATCGATATTATTGATACCAAGGGGGTAGATCTCGTATATGGCTGGTCAGTATAGAATCAAGACTATTGTAATGTTAACAGCCATAAATACTGATAATATCAACATCAAGGGAGTAGAAATGGATCGATACTGGAGTGAGGTATCAATCAAGCTATCGAAAGCTCACTATTTTATCAATACAAGCGTGATGGTATCGATCGATATCATTGATACCAAGGGGGTAGAACTAGTATATGGCTGGTCAGTATAGAATCAAGACTATTGTAATGTTAACAGCCATAAATACTGATAATATCAACATCAAGGGAGTAGAATTGGATTGATACTCGGGTGATGAGTCAATCAAAATATCGATAGCTCACTATTTTATCAATACTAGCGTAATTGGATCGATCGATATCATTGATACCAAGGAGGTAGAACTAGTATATGGCTGGTCAGTATAGAATCAAGACTATTGTAATGTTAGCAGCCATAAATACTGATAATATCCACATCAAGGGAGTAGGATCAAATCGATTCTAGAGTGATGAATCAATCAAAATATCGATAGCTCACCACTTTATCAATACTAGCGTGATTGGATCGATCAATATCATTGATACCAAGGGAGTAGAACTAGTATATGGCTGGTCAGTATAGTTTTTGAGACTGTTGTAATGTTAACGGCTACAAATGCTGATAATATCGACATCAAGGGAGTAGAAATGGATCGATACTGGAGTGAGGAGTCAATCAAGATATCGAAAGCTCACTATTTTATCAATACAAGTGTAATGGGATCGATCAATATCATTGATACCAAGGGGGTAGAACTAGTATATGGCTGGTCAGTATAGAATCAAGACTATTGTAATGTTAACAGCCATAAATACTGATAATATCAACATCAAGGGAGTAGAATTGGATCGATACTAGAGTGATGAGTCAGTCAAAATATCGATAGCAAGGTGTTCACTCACTTTTTTTCATCAATACTAGCATAATGGGATCGATCAATATCATTGATACCAAGGGGGTAGAACTAGTATATGGCTGGTCAGTATAGAATCAAGACTATTGTAATGTTAACAGCCATAAATACTGATAATATCAACATCAAGGGAGTAGAAATGGATCGATACTGGAGTGAGGAGTCAATCAAGATATCGAAAGCTCACTATTTTATCAATACTAGCGTAATGGGATCGATCAATATCATTGATACCAAGGGGGTAGAACTAGTATATGGCTGGTCAGTATAGAATCAAGACTATTGTAATGTTAACAGCCATAAATACTGATAATATCAACATCAAGGGAGTAGAATCAAATCGATACTAGAGTGATGAGTCAATCAAAATATCGATAGCTCACCATTTTATCAATACAAGCGTATTTGGATCAATCGATATCATTGATACCAAGGGAGTAGAACTAGTATATGGCTGGTCAGTATAGTTTTTGAGACTATTGTAATGTTAACGGCTACAAATGCTGATAATATCGACATCAAGGGAGTAGAAATGGATCGATACTGGAGTGAGGAGTCAATCAAGATATCGAAAGCTCACTATTTTATCAATACAAGTGTAATGGTATCGATCAATATCATTGATACGATGGGGGTAGAACTAGTATATGGCTGGTCAGTATAGAATCAAGACTATTGTAATGTTAACAGCCATAAATACTGATAATATCCACATCAAGGGAGTAGAATCAAATCGATACTAGAGTGATGAGTCAATCAAAATATCGATAGCAAGGTGTTCACTCACTATTTTTCATCAATACTAGCATAAAGGGATCGATCAATATCATTGATACCAAGGGAGTAGAACTAGTATATGGCTGGTCAGTATAGAATCAAGACTATTATAATTTTAATGGCCACAAATACTGATAATATCGACATCAAGAGAGTAGAATTGGATCAATACTAGAGTGAGGAATCAATCAAGATATCGATAGCTCACTATTTTATCAATACTAGCGTAATGGGATCAATCAATATCATTGATACCAAGGGAGTAGAACTAGTATATGGCTGGTCAGTATAGAATCAAGACTATTGTAATGTTAACAGCCATAAATACTGATAATATCCACATCAAGGGGGTAGAATCAAATCGATATTAGAGTGATGAGTCAATCAAAATATTGATAGCAGGGTGTCCACTCACTTTTTTTCATCAATACTAACATAATGGGATCGATCAATATCATTGATACCAAGGGGGTAGAACTAGTATATGGCTGGCCAGTATAGAATCAAGACTATTATCATTTTAATGGCCACAAATACTGATAATATCAACATCAAGGGAGTAGAATTGGATCAATACTAGAGTGAGGAGTCAATCAAGATATCGAAAGCTCACTATTTTATCAATACTAGTGTAATGGTATCGATCAATGTCATTGATACCAAGGGGGTAGAACTAGTATATGGCTGGTCAGTATAGAATCAAGACTATTGTAATGTTAACAGCCATAAATACTGATAATATCAACATCAAGGGAGTAGAATTGGATCGATACTAGAGTGATGAGTCAGTCAAAATATCGATAGCAAGGTGTTCACTCACTTTTTTTCATCAATACTAGCATAATGGGATCGATCAATATCATTGATACCAAGGGGGTAGAACTAGTATATGGCTGGTCAGTATAGAATCAAGACTATTGTAATGTTAACAGCCATAAATACTGATAATATCAACATCAAGGGAGTAGAAATGGATCGATACTGGAGTGAGGAGTCAATCAAGATATCGAAAGCTCACTATTTTATCAATACTAGCGTAATGGGATCGATCAATATCATTGATACCAAGGGGGTAGAACTAGTATATGGCTGGTCAGTATAGAATCGAGACTATTGTAATGTTAACAGCCATAAATACTGATAATATCAACATCAAGGGAGTAGAATTGGATCGATACTAGAGTGATGAGTCAATCAAAATATCGATAGCAAGGTGTTCACTCACTATTTTGTCAATACTAGCGTAATGGGGTTGATCAATATCATTGATACCAAGGGGGTAGAACTAGTATATGGCTGGTCAGTATAGAATCAAGACTATTGTAATGTTAACAGCCATAAATACTGATAATATCAACATCAAGGGGGTAGAATTGGATCGATACTAGAGTGATGAGTCAGTCAAAATATCGATAGCAAGGTGTTCACTCACTTTTTTTCATCAATACTAGCGTAATGGGATCGATCAATATCATTGATACCAAGGGGGTAGAACTAGTATATGGCTGGTCAGTATAGAATCGAGACTATTGTAATGTTAACAGCCATAAATACTGATAATATCAACATCAAGGGAGTAGAATTGGATCGATACTAGAGTGATGAGTCAATCAAAATATCGATAGCAAGGTGTTCACTCACTATTTTGTCAATACTAGCGTAATGGGGTTGATCAATATCATTGATACCAAGGGGGTAGAACTAGTATATGGCTGGTCAGTATAGAATCAAGACTATTGTAATGTTAACAGCCATAAATACTGATAATATCAACATCAAGGGGGTAGAATTGGATCGATACTAGAGTGATGAGTCAGTCAAAATATCGATAGCAAGGTGTTCACTCACTTTTTTTCATCAATACTAGCATAATGGGATCGATCAATATCATTGATACCAAGGGGGTAGAACTAGTATATGGCTGGTCAGTATAGTTTTTGAGACTATTGTAATGTAAACAGCCATAAATACTGATAATATCGACATCAAGGGAGTAGAATTGTATTGATACTGGAGTGAAGAGTCAATCAAAATATCGATAGCTCACCATTTTATCAATACTAGCGTAATTGGATCGATCGATATTATTGATACCAAGGGAGTAGAACTAGTATATGGCTGGTCAGTATAGAATCAAGACTATTGTAATGTTAACAGCCATAAATACTGATAATATCCACATCAAGGGAGTAGAATTGGATCAATACTGGAGTGAGGAGTCAATCAAGATATCGAAAGCTCACTATTTTATCAATACAAGCGTAATGGGATCAATCGATATCATTGATACCAAGGGGGTAGAACTAGTATATGGCTGGTCAGTATAGAATCGAGACTATTGTAATGTTAACAGCCATAAATACTGATAGTATCAACATCAAGGGAGTAGAATCAAATCGATACTGGAGTGAGAAGTCAATCAAGATATCGAAAGCTCACTATTTTATCAATACAAGCGTAATGGTATCGATCGATATCATTGATACGAAAGGAGTAGAACTAGTATATGGCTGGTCAGTATAGAATCAAGACTATTGTAATGTTAACAGCCATAAATACTGATAATATCCACATCAAGGGGGTAGAATCAAATCGATACTAGAGTGATGAGTCAATCAAAATATCGATAGCAGGGTGTCCACTCACTTTTTTTCATCAATGCTAGCATAATGGGATCGATCAATATCATTGATACCAAGGGGGTAGAACTAGTATATGGCTGGTCAGTATAGAATCAAGACTATTGTAATGTTAACAGCCATAAATACTGATGATATCAACATCAAGGGAGTAGAATCAAATCGATACTAGAGTGATGAGTCAATCAAAATATCGATAGCTCACTATTTTATCAATAAACATAGTTTACATGTCAGCTGGTTACTTTTGTGTATATATAGACATGTACTTATTTATATACATATACATATATATATATATATATATATATATATATATATATATATATATATGAGAAACAATATTGAATCGAATCGTGGGACACCCAAAGATTTGCAGCCCTAATCAGCATAATATGACTCCTTTAATGCGCCTAACCTATGAAAACAGATCAAAACTAGACCATTCATCGGCAGTGTGCCCTATGGTCCGAAAAATACGGTAATATCCTGAAAATATTGTACGATTACAAGACCATTTGAAATGCACATTTCTATGACTTTCAACACTCTACTGCAGTGGTCCCCAATCACCGTTCCGCAACCCGGTACCGGTCCGTGGATCGATTGGAACCGGGCTGCACAAGAAATTAAAAAAAAAAAAAAAAAAAAATATATTTTTATTTTATTTGTATTTTTTTTTTTTTAAATCAACATATGAAACACAAGATACACTTACAATTAGTGCACCAACCCAAAAAACCTCCCTCCCCCATTGACAGTAATTTTCGTTATTTTTGACAGCCCTATAGTAGGCTTATGTAAGCTCTAAACGGAAATAAATAACCGTAGACATTCCCCCGGCAGCACCTGCAGTGGGCGAACTCTTCCGAAAGATGGCGCCGTAGCACAAATAATAACAATTAGTTTTATAAAAAAAACCAAAAAAACACTTGCATTATGACCGTCAACGACGAAAAATCCATAAAATAGCCGCACCGTTTTATAAGCCTCAGGGTTCAAAGCGTAGGAAAAAAGGTATGGAATTGACAGTAATTGTCGTTATTTTTGACAGCCCTACAGTAGGCTTATATAAGCTCTAAACGGAAATAAATAACCGTAGACATTCCCCCGGCAGCACCTGCAGTGGGCGAACTCTTCTGAAAGATGGCGCTGTAGCACAAACAATAACAATTAGTTTTATAAAAAACAAAACAAAAAAAAAACACTTGCATTATGACCGTTAACGAAGAAAAAATCCATAAAATAGCCGCACCGTTTTATCAGCCTCAGGGCTCAAAGCGTAGGGAAAAAGGTATGGAATTGACAGTAATTGTAGTTATTTTTGACAGCCCTACAGTAGGCTTATGTAAGCTCTAAACGGAAATAAATAACCGTAGACATTCCCCCGGCAGCACCTGCAGTGGGCGAACTCTTCCGAAAGATGGCGCCGTAGCACAAACAATAACAATTAGTTTAAAAAAAACTAAAAAAAAACACTTGCATTATGACCGTCAACGAAGAAAAATCCATAAAATAGCCGCACCGTTTTATAAGCCTCAGGTTTCAAAGTGTAGGAAAAAAGGTTTGGAATTGACAGTAATTTTCGTTATTTTTGACAGCCCTACAGTAGGCTTATGTAAGCTCTAAACAGAAATAAATAACCGTAGACATTCCCCCGGCAGCACCTGCAGTGGGCGAACTCTTCCGAAAGATGGCGTCGTAGCACAAACAATAACAATTAGTTTAATAAAAAAACAAAAAAAAACCTTGCATTATGACCGTCAACGAAGAAAAATCCATAAAATAGCCGCACCGTTTTATAAGCCTCAGGGTTCAAAGCGTAGGGAAAAAGGTATGGAATTGACAGTAATTTTCGTTATTTTTGACAGCCCTATAGTAGGCTTATGTAAGCTTTAAACGGAAATAAATAACCGTAGACATTCCCCCGGCAGCACCTGCAGTGGGCGAACTCTTCCGAAAGATGGCGCCGTAGCACAAACAATAACAATTAGTTTTATAAAAAAAAAAAAAAAACACTTGCATTATGACCGTCAACGAAGAAAAATCCATAAAATAGCCGCACCGATTTATAAGCCTCAGGGTTCAAAGCGTAGGGAAAAAGGTATGGAATTGACAGTAATTGTAGTTATTTTTGACAGCTCTATAGTAGGGAAGCTGGCAGTGAGTGAAGTGAAATCCTGATGCTGTCTATGCTAGAATTAGAGCGGCCTTGTTTTCTCCCCCCCGAGCCTGGAGAGTTTAACACAAGCCGACTTTAGCCGGCAGGATGTAAGACGCTCCAAAGCCTTTTTGTCTGAATGCTGTCGATGGCCTGGCAACAGCTGGAGGAGCCTTCGCACAGCAGCTGGGCAGAGGAGAAAGGATTTGGCGAGGGGAACGGGGTTAGAAGGAAGGAAGGAAGGAAGGACGGCGGCGTCACGAGAGGTTAACAAAGAAGGAAGGAAGGAAGGAAGGAGGGATATGAGACTTGAGGAATAGACGCTCATACAGGACTGAGACCGCGGTGAGAGATTAAAGGTTTAGGACGACCCACGGCTCCTCAGCGCCAAACTGGTGTATACAAACCCCGTTTCCATATGAGTTGGGAAATTGTGTTAGATGTAAATATAACACTTATTTGGAACATCCCACAGGTGAGCAGGCAAATTGGGAACAGGTGGGTGCCATGATTGGGTATAAAAGTAGATTCCATGAAATGCTCAGTCATTCACAAACAAGGACGGGGCGAGGGTCACCACTTTGTCCACAAATGCGTGAGTAAATTTTTTGAACAGTTTAAGAACAACCTTTCTCAACCAAGGAATTTAGGGATTTCACCATCTACGCTCCGTAATATCATCAAAGGGTTGAGAGAATCTGGAGAAATCACTGCACGTAAGCAGCTACGCCCGTGACCTTCCATCCCTCAGGCTGTACTGCATCAACAAGCCACATCGGTGTGTAAAGGATATCACCACACGGGCTCAGGAACACTTCAGAAACCCACTGTCAGTAACTACAGTTGGTCGCTACATCTGTAAGTGCAAGTTAAAACTCTACTATGCGAGGCGAAAACCGTTTTATCAACAACACCCAGAAACGCCGTCGGCTTCGCTGGGCCCTGAGCTCATCTAAGATGGACTGATACAAAGTGGAAAAGTGTCTGACGAGTCCACATTTCAAATTGTTTTTGGAAACTGTGGACGTCGTGTCCTCCGGACCAAAGAGGAAAAGAACCATCCCGGATTGTTATAGGCGCATGTGTGATGGTATGGGGGTGTATTAGTGGCCAAGACATGGGTAACTTACACATCTGTGAAGGCACCATTAATGCTGAAAGGTACATACAGGTTTTGGAGCAACATATGTTGCCATCCAAGCAACGTTACCATGGACGCCCCTGCTTATTTCAGCAAGACAATGCCAAGCCACGTATTACATCAACGTGGCTTCATAGTAAAAGAGTGCGGGTACTAGACTGGCCCGCCTGCGGTCCAGACCTGTCTCCCATTGAAAATATGAAGGCTAAAATATGAGAAGGGAGACTGTTGAACAACTTAAGCTGTACATCAAGTAAGAATGGGAAAGAATTCCACCTGAGAAGCTTCAGAAATGTGTCTCCTCAGTTCCCAAACCTTTACCGAGTGTTGTTAAAAGGAAAGGCCATGTAACACAGTGGTGAATGTAACTAAGCTAAAACATTTTTTATGAGTTTGAACATCAAATATCTTGTCTTTGTAGTGCATTCAATTGAATATGGGTTGAAATTGATTTGCAAATCATTGTATTCCGTTTATATTTACATCTAACACAATTTCCCAACTCATATGGAAACGGGGTTTGTATATTTTTGTATTAATATGATTTCTGTAGGAGGACAAACATGACACAAACCTTCCTAATTGTTATAAATCTCACTGTTTATATTAAACATGCTTCACTGATGAAATTATTTGGCGAGCGCCGCTTTGTCCGACTAATTTAATTGGTACCTAAACTCACCGTGGTTTGTTTACATGTACAACTTTGTCCGACGCTGCCACGGAAAGACGTGTTTTATGCCACTCCATTTTGGGTTGCAAACCCCTGGTTTAGGAGGAGGGGTGTGACAAGAGTGGAGGAGCGAGGGTTTTGTCAGCAGGGAGCCCGGCTCAGACAGGTGGGGTTGTGCGGAGGTGGTGGAAGAGAGGCAGCAGACAGTGGCAGCAGCACTATTCAGCAGCTGCAGGTTGACGCCTGTACAGGTTGGCAAGCGAGTCCTAAAATGTGATGTTTCATTGAGAATATAGAACATTACACACGGTAGTCAATAATCCTTCAACATTTGTTGGCGTTTTGTTTAGCAATATTATGCAAAAACAACTTTTTGATGGATTGTCGGAGCATTACAGCTACCATAGTCAGACGTACTGTGCTTCAAGATACTGGTATTATTATGGTGTTTATGTAAGGACCCCAAAATGGCACCTATTAGAAGACATAATCTGGCATTTTGTTTAGCAATATTATGCAAAAACAACTTTTTGATGGATTGTCGGAGCATTACAGCTACCATAGTCAGACATACTGTGCTTCAAGATACCGGTATTATTATGGTGTTTATGTAAGGACCCCAAAATGGCACCTATTAGAAGACATAATCTGGCGTTTTGTTTGGCAATATTATGCAAAAGCAATTTTTTGATGGATTGTCGGAGCATTACAGCTACCATAGTCAGACGTACCGTGCTTCAAGATACCGGTATTATTATGGTGTTTATGTAAGGACTCCAAAATGGCACCAATTAGGAGACAATCTGGCGTTTTGTTTGGCAATATTATGCAAAAACAACTTTTTGATGGATTGTCGGAGCATTACAGCTACCATAGTCAGACGTACTGTACTTCAACATACTGATATTATTATGGTTTTTCTGTAAGGACCCTAAAATGGCACCAATTAGGATACATAATCTGGCGTTTTGTTTGGCAATATTATGCAAAAACAACTTTTTGATGGATTGTCAGAGCATTACAGCTACCATAGTCAGGCGTACTGTGCTTCAAGATACCGGTATTATTATGGTGTTTATGTAAGGACCCCAAAATGGCACCAATTAGGAGACAATCTGGCATTTTGTTTAGCAATATTATGCAAAAACAAGTTTTTGATGGATTGTCGGAGCATTACAGCTACCATAGTCAGACTTACTGTGCTTCAACATACCGGTATTATTATGGTGTGTTTATAAGGACCCCAAAATGGCACCTATTAGGAGACATTATCTGGTGTTTTGTTTGGCAGTATTATGCAAAAACAAGTTTTTGATGGATTGTCGGAGCATTACAGCTACCATAGTCAGACGTACTGTGCTTCAAGATACCGGTATTATTATGGTGTTTATGTAAGGACCCCAAAATGGCACCAATTAGGAGACATAATCTGGCGTTTTGTTTGGCAATATTATGCAAAAACAACTTTTTGATGGATTGTCGGAGCATTACAGCTACCATAGTCAGACGTACTGTGCTTCAAGATACCGGTATTATTATGGTGTTTATGTAAGGACCCCAAAACGGCACCAATTAGGATACATAATCTGGCGTTTTGTTTGGCAATATTATGCAAAAGCAATTTTTTGATGGATTGTTGGAGCATTACAGCTACCATAGTCAGACGTACTGTGCTTCAAGATACCGGTATTATTATGGTGTTTATGTAAGGACCCCAAAATTGCACCAATTAGGATACATAATCTGGCGTTTTGTTTGGCAATATTATGCAAAAACAACTTTTTGATGGATTGTCGGAGCATTACAGCTACCATAGTCAGGCGTACTGTGCTTCAAGATACCGGTATTATTATGGTGTTTATGTAAAGACCCCAAAATGGCACCAATTAGGAGACATAATCTGGCGTTTTGTTTAGCAATATTATGCAAAAACAACTTTTTGATGGATTGTCGGAGCATTACAGCTACCATAGTCAGACGTACTGTGCTTCAAGATACCGGTATTATTATGGTGTTTATGTAAGGACCCCAAAACGACACCAATTAGGATACATAATCTGGCGTTTTGTTTGGCAGTATTATGCAAAAGCAATTTTTTGATGGATTGTCGGAGCATTACAGCTACCATAGTCAGGCGTACTGTGCTTCAAGATACCGGTATTATTATGGTGTTTCTATAAGGACCCCAAAATTGCACCAATTAGGATACATAATCTGGCGTTTTGTTTGGCAATATTATGCAAAAACAACTTTTTGATGGATTGTCGGAGCATTACAGCTACCATAGTCAGACGTACTGTGCTTCAACATACCGGTATTATTATGGTGTGTTTATAAGGACCCCAAAATGGCACCTATTAGGAGACATTATCTGGTGTTTTGTTTGGCAGTATTATGCAAAAACAACTTTTTGATGGATTGTCGGAGCATTACAGCTACCATAGTCAGACGTACTGTACTTCAACATACTGATATTATTATGGTTTTTCTGTAAGGACCCTAAAATGGCACCAATTAGGATACATAATCTGGCGTTTTGTTTGGCAATATTATGCAAAAACAACTTTTTGATGGATTGTCGGAGCATTACAGCTACCATAGTCAGACGTACTGTGCTTCAAGATACCGGTATTATTATGGTGTTTATGTAAGGACCCCAAAATGGCACCAATTAGGAGACATAATCTGGCGTTTTGTTTGGCAATATTATGCAAAAGCAATTTTTTGATGGATTGTCGGAGCATTACAGCTACCATAGTCAGACGTACTGTGCTTCAACATACCGGTATTATTATGGTGTGTTTATAAGGACCCCAAAATGGCACCTATTAGGAGACATTATCTGGTGTTTTGTTTGGCAGTATTATGCAAAAACAACTTTTTGATGGATTGTCGGAGCATTACAGCTACCATAGTCAGACGTACTGTGCTTCAAGATACCGGTATTATTATGGTGTTTATGTAAGGACCCCAAAATGGCACCAATTAGGAGACATAATCTGGCGTTTTGTTTGGCAATATTATGCAAAAACAACTTTTTGATGGATTGTCGGAGCATTACAGCTACCATAGTCAGACGTACTGTGCTTCAACCTACCGATATTATGGTGTTTCTGTTAGGACCCCAAAATGGCACCAATTAGGAGACATAATCTGGCATTTTGTTTGGCAATTTTATGCAAAAACAAGTTTTTGATGGATTGTCGGAGCATTACACCTACCATAGTCAGACGTACTGTGCTTCAACATACCGATATTATTATGGTGTTTCTGTAAGGACCCCAAAATGGCACCAATTAGGAGACATAATCTGGTGTTTTGTTTAGCAATATTATGCAAAAACAACTTTTTGATGGATTGTCGGAGCAATACAGCTACCATAGTCAGACGTACTGTGCTTCAACATACCGGTATTATTATGGTGTGTTTATAAGGACCCCAAAATGGCACCTATTAGGAGACATTATCTGGTGTTTTGTTTGGCAGTATTATGCAAAAACAACTTTTTGATGGATTGTCAGAGCATTACAGCTACCATAGTCAGACGTACTGTGCTTCAAGATACCGGTATTATTATGGTGTTTATGTAAGGACCCCAAAATGGCACCAATTAGGAGACAATCTGGCGTTTTGTTTAGCAATATTATGCAAAAACAAGTTTTTGATGGATTGTCGGAGCATTACAGCTACCATAGTCAGACGTACTGTGCTTCAAGATACCGGTATTATTATGATGTTTATGTAAGGACCCCAAAACGGCACCAATTAGGATACATAATCTGGCGTTTTGTTTGGCAATATTATGCAAAAACAACTTTTTGATGGATTGTCGGAGCATTACAGCTACCATAGTCAGACGTACTGTGCTTCACCATACCGTTATTATTATGGTGTTTCTATAAAGACCCCAAAATCGCACCAATTAGGATACATAATCTGGCGTTTTGTTTGGCAATATTATGCAAAAGCAATTTTTTGATGGATTGTCGGAGCATTACAGCTACCATAGTCAGACGTACTGTGCTTCAAGATACCGGTATTATTATGGTGTTTATGTAAGGACCCCAAAACGGCACCAATTAGGATACATAATCTGGCGTTTTGTTTGGCAATATTATGCAAAAACAACTTTTTGATGGATTGTCAGAGCAATACAGCTACCATAGTCAGACGTACTGTGCTTCAACATACCGGTATTATTATGGTGTGTTTATAAGGACCCCAAAATGGCACCTATTAGGAGACATTATCTGGTGTTTTGTTTGGCAGTATTATGCAAAAACAACTTTTTGATGGATTGTCGGAGCTTTACAGCTACCATAGTCAGACGTACTGTGCTTCAAGATACCGGTATTATTATGGTGTTTATGTAAGGACCCCAAAACGGCACCAATTAGGAGACATTATCTGGTGTTTTGTTTGGCAATATTATGCAAAAACAACTTTTTGATGGATTGTTGGAGCATTACAGCTACCATAGTCAGACGTACTGTGCTTCAACATACCGGTATTATTATGGTGTGTTTATAAGGACCCCAAAATGGCACCTATTAGGAGACATTATCTGGTGTTTTGTTTGGCAGTATTATGCAAAAACAACTTTTTGATGGATTGTCGGAGCATTACAGCTACCATAGTCAGACGTACCGTGCTTCAAGATACCGGTATTATTATGATGTTTATGTAAGGACCCCAAAATGGCACCAATTAGGAGACAATCTGGCGTTTTGTTTGGCAATATTATGCAAAAACAACTTTTTGATGGATTGTCGGAGCATTACAGCTACCATAGTCAGACGTACTGTGCTTCAAGATACCGGTATTATTATGGTGTTTATGTAAGGACCCCAAAACGGCACCAATTAGGATACATAATCTGGCGTTTTGTTTAGCAATATTATGCAAAAACAAGTTTTTGATGGATTGTCAGAGCATTACAGCTACCATAGTCAGGCGTACTGTGCTTCAAGATACCGGTATTATTATGGTGTTTATGTAAGGACCCCAAAATGGCACCAATTAGGATACATAATCTGGCGTTTTGTTTGGCAATATTATGCAAAAACAACTTTTTGATGGATTGTCGGAGCATTACAGCTACCATAGTCAGACGTACTGTGCTTCAACATACCGTTATTATTATGGTGTTTCTATAAGGACCCCAAAATGGCACCTATTAGGAGACATTATCTGGTGTTTTGTTTGGCAGTATTATGCAAAAACAGCTTTTTGATGGATTGTCGGAGCATTACAGCTACCATAGTCAGACGTACCGTGCTTCAAGATACCGGTATTATTATGATGTTTATGTAAGGACCCCAAAATGGCACCAATTAGGAGACATAATCTGGCGTTTTGTTTAGCAATATTATGCAAAAACAACTTTTTGATGGATTGTCGGAGCATTACAGCTACTTTAGTCAGACGTACTGTGCTTCAACATACCGGTATTATTATGGTGTGTTTCTAAGGACCCCAAAATGGCACCTATTAGGAGACATTATCTGGTGTTTTGTTTGGCAGTATTATGCAAAAACAACTTTTTGATGGATTGTCGGAGCATTACAGCTACCATAGTCAGACGTACCGTGCTTCAAGATACCGGTATTATTATGATGTTTATGTAAGGACCCCAAAATGGCACCAATTAGGAGACATAATCTGGCGTTTTGTTTAGCAATATTATGCAAAAACAAGTTTTTGATGGATTGTCAGAGCATTACAGCTACCATAGTCAGGCGTACTGTGCTTCAACATACCGATATTATTATGGTGTTTCTATAAGGACCCCAAAATAGCACCAATTAGGATACATAATCTGGCGTTTTGTTTGGCAATATTATGCAAAAGCAATTTTTTGATGGATTGTTGGAGCAATACAGCTACCATAGTCAGACGTACTGTGCTTCAACATACCGGTATTATTATGGTGTGTTTATAAGGACCCCAAAATGGCACCTAGTAGAAACATTATCTGGTGTTTTGTTTGGCACTATTATGCAAAAACAAGTTTTTGATGGATTGTCGGAGCATTACAGCTAACATAGTCAGACGTACCGTGCTTCAAGATACCGGTATTATTATGATGTTCATGTAAGGACCCCAAAATTGCACCAGTTAGGAGACATAATCTGGCGTTTTGTTTGGCAATATTATGCAAAAACAACTTTTTGATGGACTGTCGGAGCATTACAGCTACCATAGTCAGACGTACCGTGGTTCAAGATACCGGTATTATTATGGTGTTTATGTAAGGACCCCAAAATGGCACCAATTAGGAGACAATCTGGCGTTTTGTTTAGCAATATTATGCAAAAACAACTTTTTGATGGATTGTCGGAGCATTACAGCTACCATAGTCAGACGTACTGTGCTTCAAGATACCGGTATTATTATGGTGTTTATGTAAGGACCCCAAAATGGCACCAATTAGGAGACATAATCTGGCGTTTTGTTTAGCAATATTATGCAAAAACAACTTTTTGATGGATTGTCGGAGCATTACAGCTACCATAGTCAGACTTACTGTGCTTCAACATACCGGTATTATTATGGTGTGTTTATAAGGACCCCAAAATGGCACCTACTAGGAGACATTATCTTGTGTTTTGTTAGGCAGTATTATGCAAAAACAACTTTTTGATGGATTGTCGGAGCATTACAGCTACCATAGTCGGACGTACTGTGCTTCAAGATACTGGTATTATTATGCTGTTTATGTAAGGACCCCAAAATGGCACCAATTAGGAGACATAATCTGGCGTTTTGTTTGGCAATATTATGCAAAAACAACTTTTTGATGGATTGTCGGAGCATTACAGCTACCATAGTCAGACGTACTGTGCTTCAAGATACCGGTATTATTATGGTGTTTATGTAAGGACCCCAAAATGGCACCAATTAGGAGACAATCTGGCATTTTGTTTAGCAATATTATGCAAAAACAAGTTTTTGATGGATTGTCGGAGCATTACAGCTACCATAGTCAGACGTACTGTGCTTCAAGATACCGGTATTATTATGGTGTTTATGTAAGGACCCCAAAACGGCACCAATTAGGAGACATAATCTGGCGTTTTGTTTGGCAATATTATGCAAAAACAACTTTTTGATGGATTGTCGGAGCATTACAGCTACCATGGTCAGACGTACTGTGCTTCAACATACCGGTATTATTATGGTGTGTTTATAAGGACCCCAAAATGGCACCTATTAGGAGACATTATCTGGTGTTTTGTTTGGCAGTATTATGCAAAAACAAGTTTTTGATGGATTGTCGGAGCATTACAGCTACCACAGTCAGACGTACTGTGCTTTAACATACCGGTATTATTATGGTGTGTTTAAAAGGACCCCAAAATGGCACCTATTAGAGACATTATCTGGTGTTTTGTTTGGCAATATTATGCAAAAACAAGTTTTTGATGGATTGTCGGAGCATTACAGCTACCATAGTCAGACATACCGTGCTTCAAGATATTGGTATTATTATGGTGTTTATGTAAGGACCCCAAAACGGCACCAATTAGGATACATAATCTGGCGTTTTGTTTGGCAATATTATGCAAAAGCAATTTTTTGATGGATTGTTGGAGCATTACAGCTACCATAAACCCCTGGTTTAGGAGGGGTGTGACAAGAGTGGAGGAGCGAGGGTTTTGTCAGCAGGGAGCCCGCCCGGCTCAGACAGGTGGGGTTGTGCGGAAGAGAGGCAGCAGACAGTGGCAGCAGCACTCGTTAGATTAACGGCAGCAAATTGAGTTCACCTAAGCGGGGAATTTACTTAACATGCTGCTAATGGCGCTGGAACGAGCCTTGATCTGATTTGGTCTTATCGTCTCGTTCAATTGAGGAAAAAAAACACAAACAAAAAAAAACGGGACATGTTGAAAGCTTTTCTATCCATCCTGGATTAGGAGCCCCGAGATAAGAGCGCAGCAATAGGAGTACTACATCATTTAGACACATGTATTTTTCACCCGGGCTATTTTTAGGCAGTCGGACGTGTCAGCCGGTAATGTGCCAGAGCAGGTCATTAGCTCGATAAGTGGACGGGGGAGTCTTTGAATATGGAATGCGCCAGAAATGCCTCTTTGGCTTAGGAGGAAGGCGAGGACGGGTCGGCGGTATCATCTCCACACGCCATTAGCACACGCTCGTGTGCACACCCATACATCAATGACCATACAGACACCTCCTTATAATAGTGGTAGTTGTTATGTCGTCATTACGTAAGAAAGACGTGTTTTATGCCACTTCTTTGTCTCGTTATGTCCACCAAACGTTTTATACTGTGCGTGATTGCCCAAACACTGCCACGGAAAGACTTGTTTTATGCCACTCCTTCTTTTTCTTATGTCCACCAAACGTTTTATACTGTGCGTGATTGCACAAACACTGCCACAGAAAGATGTGTTTTATGCCACTCCTTCTTTGTCTCGTTATATCCACCAAACGTTTTATACTGTGCGTGAATGCACAAACACTGCCACGGAAAGACGTGTTTTATGCCACTCCTTCGTTGTCTCATTATGTCCACCAAACGTTTTATACTGTGCGTGAATGCACAAGCACTGCCACGGAAAGATGTGTTTTATGCCACTCCTTCTTTGTCTCGTTATGTCCACCATATGTTTTATACTGTGCGTGAACGCACAAACACTGCCACAGAAAGATGTGTTTCATCCCACTCCTTTGTCTCATTATGTCCACCAAACGTTTTATACTGTGCGTGAATGCACAAACACTGCCACGGAAAGACGTGTTTTATGACACTCATTCTTTGTCTCGTTATGTCCACCAAACGCTTTATACTGTGCGAGAATGCTCAAACACTGCCACAGAAAGACTTGTTTTATGACACTCCTTCTTTGTCTCGTTATGTCCACCAAACGTTTTATACTGTGCGTGAATGCACAAACACTGCCACGGAAAGACGTGTTTTATGCCACTCCTTCTTTGTCTCGTTATGTCCACCAAACGTTTTATACTGTGTGTGAATGCACAAACACTGCCACGGAAAGACGTGTTTTATGCCACTCCTTCTTTGTCTCGTTATGTCCACCAAACGTTTTATACTGTGCGTGAATGCCCAAACACTGCCACAGAAAGACGTGTTTTATGCCACTCCTTTGTCTCATTATGTCCACCAAACAATCTATACTGTGCGTGAATGCACAAACACTGCCACAGAAAGAAGTGTTTTATGCCACTCCTTCTTTGTCTCGTTATGTCCACCAAACGTTTCATACTGTGCGTGAATGCCCAAACACTGCCACAGAAAGACATGTTTTATGCTACTCCTTCTTTGTCTCGTTATGTCCACCAAACGTTTTATACTGTGCGTGAATGCACGAACACTGCCACGGAAAGACGTGTTTTATGACACTCCTTCTTTGTCTCGTTATGTCCACCAAACTTTTTATACTGTGCGTGAATGCACAAACGCTGCCACGGAAAGACGTGTTTTATGCCACTCCTTTGTCTCATTATGTCCACCAAACAATCTATACTGTGCGTGAATGCACAAAGGCTGCCACAGAAAGATGTGTTTTATGCCACTCTTTCTTTGTCTCGTTATATCCACCAAACTTTTTGTACTGTGCGTGAATGCCCAAACACTGCCACGGAAAGACGTGTTTTATGCCACTCCTTCTTTGTCTCGTTATGTCCACCAAACGTTTTATACTGTGCGTGAATGCACAAGCACTGCCACGGAAAGATGCGTTTTATGCCACTCCTTCTTTGTCTCGTTATGTCCACCAAACTTTTTGTACTGTGCGTGAATGCACAAACACTGCCACGGAAAGACATGTTTTATGCCACTCCTTCTTTGTCTCGTTATGTCCACCAAATGTTTTATACTGTGCGTGAATGCACAAGCACTGCCACAGAAAGATGTGTTTTATGCCACTCCTTCTTTGTCTCATTATGTCCACCAAACGTTTTATACTGTGCGTGAATGCACAAACACTGCCACGGAAAGACGTGTTTTATGACACTCCTTTTTTGTCTCTTTATGGCCACCAAACGTTTTATACTGTGCGTGAATGCTCAAACACTGCCACAGAAAGACGTGTTTTATGCCACTCCTTCTTTGTCTCGCTATGTCCACCAAACGTTTTATACTGTGCGTGAACGCTCAAACACTGCCACGGAAAGACGTGTTTTATGACACTCCTTCTTTGTCTCGTTATGTCCACCAAACTTTTTATACTGTGCGTGAATGCACAAGCACTGCCACAGAAAGATGTGTTTTATGCCACTCCTTCTTTGTCTCGTTATGTCCACCAAACGTTTTATACTGTGCATGAATGCCCAAACACTGCCACAGAAAGATGTGTTTTGTGCCACTCCTTCTTTGTCTTATGTCCACCAAACTTTTATACTGTGCGTGAATGCACAAGCACTGCCACGGAAAGATGTGTTTTATGCCACTCCTTCTTTGTCTCGTTATGTCCACCAAACTTTTTGTACTGTGCGTGAATGCACAAACACTGCCACGGAAAGACGTGTTTTATGCCACTCCTTTGTCTCATTATGTCCACCAAACAATCTATACTGTGCGTGAATGCACAAAGGCTGCCACGGAAAGACGTGTTTTATGCCACTCCTTCTTTGTCTCATTATGTCCACCAAACGTTTCATACTGTGCGTGAATGCACAAACACTGCCACGGAAAGACGTGTTTTATGCCACTCATTCTTTGTCTCGTTATGTCCACCAAACGTTTTATACTGTGCGTGAATGCACAAACACTGCCACAGAAAGACGTGTTTTATGCCACTCCTTCTTTGTCTCGTTATGTCCACCAAACGTTTTATACTGTGCGTGAATGCACAAACACTGCCACGGAAAGACGTGTTTTATGACACTCCTTCTTTGTCTCATTATGTCCACCAAACGTTTTATACTGTGCGTGAATGCACAAACACTGCCATGGAAAGACGTGTTTTATGCCACTCCTTCTTTGTCTCATTATATCCACCAAATGTTTTATACTGTGCGTGAATGCACAAACACTGCCACGGAAAGACGTGTTTTATGCCACTCCTTCTTTGTCTCGTTATGTCCACCAAATGTTTTATACTGTGCGTGAATGCACAAACACTGCCTCGGAAAGACGTGTTTTATGCCACTCCTTCTTTGTCTCGTTATGTCCACCAAACGTTTTATACTGTGCATGAATGCCCAAACACTGCCACAGAAAGACATGTTTTATGCCACTCCTTCTTTGTCTCGTTATGTCCACCAAACGTTTTATACTGTGCGTGAATGCACAAACACTGCCACGGAAAGACGTGTTTTATGCCACTCCTTCTTTGTCTCATTATGTCCACCAAACGTTTTATACTGTGCGTGAATGCACAAATACTGCCACGGAAAGATGTGTTTTATGCCACTCCTTCTTTGTCTCATTATGTCCACCAAACGTTTTATACTGTGCGTGAATGCACAAACACTGCCACGGAAAGACGTGTTTTATGCCACTCCTCCTTCGTCTCGTTATGTCCACCAAACGTTTTATACTGTGCGTGAATGCTCAAACACTGCCACGGAAAGACGTGTTTTATGCCACTCCTCCTTCGTCTCGTTATGTCCACCAAACGTTTTATACTGTGCGTGAATGCTCAAACACTGCCACAAAAAGACGTGTTTTATGCCACTCCTTCTTTGTCTCATTTTGTCCACCAAACGTTTTATACTGTGCGTGAATGCTCAAACACTGCCACAGAAAGACGTGTTTTATTCCACTCCTTCTTTGTCTCTTTATGGCCACCAAACGTTTTATACTGTGCATGAATGCACAAAGGCTGCCACAGAAAGACGTGTTTTATGCCACTCCTTCTTTGTCTCTTTATGTCCACCAAACGTTTTATACTGTGCGTGAATGCACAAACACTGCCTCGGAAAGACGTGTTTTATGCCACTCCTTCTTTGTCTCGTTATGTCCACCAAACGTTTTATACTGTGCGTGATTGCCCAAACACTGCCACGGAAAGACTTGTTTTATGCCACTCCTTCTTTTTCTTATGTCCACCAAACGTTTTATACTGTGCGTGATTGCACAAACACTGCCACGGAAAGACGTGTTTTATGCCACTCCTTCTTTGTCTAATTATGTCCACCAAACGTTTTATACTGTGCCTAAATGCACAAACACTGCCACAGAAAGACATGTTTTATGCTACTCCTTCTTTGTCTCGTTATGTCCACCAAACGTTTTATACTGTGCGTGAATGCACGAACACTGCCACGGAAAGACGTGTTTTATGACACTCCTTCTTTGTCTCGTTATGTCCACCAAACTTTTTATACTGTGCGTGAATGCACAAACGCTGCCACGGAAAGACGTGTTTTATGCCACTCCTTCTTTGTCTCGTAATGTCCACCAAACGTTTTATGCTGTGCGTGAATGCACAAACACTGCCACAGAAAGATGTGTTTTATGACACTCCTTCTTTGTCTCGTTATGTCCACCAAATGTTTTATACTGTGCCTGAATGCACAAACACTGCCACGGAAAGACGTGTTTTATGCCACTCCTTCTTTGTCTAATTATGTCCACCAAACGTTTTATACTGTGCCTAAATGCACAAACACTGCCACAGAAAGACATGTTTTATGCTACTCCTTCTTTGTCTCGTTATGTCCACCAAACGTTTTATACTGTGCGTGAATGCACGAACCCTGCCACGGAAAGACGTGTTTTATGACACTCCTTCTTTGTCTCGTTATGTCCACCAAACTTTTTATACTGTGCGTGAATGCACAAACACTGCCACAGAAAGACGTGTTTTATGCCACTCCTTCTTTGTCTCGTTATGTCCACCAAACGTTTTATACTGTGCGTGAATGCACAAACACTGCCACTGAAAGACGTGTTTTATGCCACTCCTTTGTCTCATTATGTCCACCAAACGTTTTATACTGTGCGTGAATGCACAAAGGCTGCCACAGAAAGATGTGTTTTATGCCACTCCTTCTTCGTCTCGTTATGTCCACCAAACTTTTTGTACTGTACGTGAACGCTCAAACACTGCCACGGAAAGACGTGTTTTATGACACTCCTTCTTTGTCTCGTTATGTCCACCAAACGTTTTATACTGTGCATGAATGCCCAAACACTGCCACAGAAAGATATGTTTTGTGCCACTCCTTCTTTGTCTTATGTCCACCAAACTTTTTATACTGTGCGTGAATGCACAAGCACTGCCACAGAAAGATGTGTTTTATGCCACTCCTTCTTTGTCTTGTTATGTCCACCAAACGTTTTATACTGTGCGTGAATGCACAAACACTGCCACGGAAAGACGTGTTTTATGCCACTCCTTCTTTGTCTCATTATGTCCACCAAACGTTTTATACTGTGCGTGAATGAACAAACACTGCCACAGAAAGACTTGTTTTATGACACTCCTTCTTTGTCTCGTTATGGCCACTAAACGTTTTATACTGTGCGTGAATGCCCAAACACTGCCACAGAAAGACGTGTTTTATGCCACTCCTTTGTCTCATTATGTCCACCAAACAATCTATACTGTGCGTGAATGCACAAAGGCTGCCACAGAAAGATGTGTTTTATGCCACTCCTTCTTTGTCTCGTTATATCCACCAAACTTTTTGTACTGTGCGTGAATGCACAAACACTGCCACGGAAAGACATGTTTTATGCCACTCCTTCTTTGTCTCATTATGTCCACCAAACTTTTTATACTGTGCCTGAATGCACAAACACTGCCACGGAAAGACGTGTTTTATGACACTCCTTGTTTGTCTCATTATGTCCACCAAACGTTTTATACTGTGCGTGAATGCACAAACACTGCCACGGAAAGACGTGTTTTATGCCACCCCTTCTTTGTCTCGTTATGTCCACCAAACGCTTCATACTGTGCGTGAATGCCCAAACACTGCCACAGAAAGACGTGTTTTATGCCACTCCTTCTTTGTCTCATTATGTCCACCAAACGTTTTATACTGTGCGTGAATGCACAAACACTGCCACAGAAAGACGTGTTTTATGCCACTCCTTCTTTGTCTCATTATGTCCACCAAACGTTTTATACTGTGCGTGAATGCACAAACACTGCCACAGAAAGACATGTTTTATGCCACTCCTTCTTTGTCTCATTATGTCCACCAAACTTTTTATACTGTGCGTGAATGCACAAACACTGCCACGGAAAGACGTGTTTTATGCCACTCCTCCTTTGTCTCGTTATGTCCACCAAACGTTTTATACTGTGCGTGAATGATCAAACACTGCCACGGAAAGACATGTTTATGCCACTCCTTCTTTGTTTCTTTATGTCCACCAAACGTTTTATACTGTGCGTGAATGCACAAACACTGCCACAGAAAGATGTGTTTTATGCCACTCCTTCTTTGTCTCATTATGTCCACCAAACGTTCTATACTGTGCGTGAATGCACAAACACTGCCACGGAAAGACGTGTTTTATGCCACTCCTTTGTCTCGTTATGTCCACCAAACGTTTTATACTGTGCGTGAATGCACAAACACTGCCACGGAAAGACGTGTTTTATGACACTCCTTCTTTGTCTCATTATGTCCACCAAACGTTTTATACTGTGCGTGGATGCACAAACACTGCCACAGAAAGACGTGTTTTATGCCACTCCTTATTTGTCTCGTTATGTCCACCAAACGTTTTATACTGTGCGTGAATGCACAAACACTGCCTCGGAAAGACGTGTTTCATGCCACTCCTTCTTTGTCTCATTATGTCCACCAAACGTTTTATACTGTGCGTGAATGCACAAACACTGCCACAGAAAGACGTGTTTTATGCCACTCCTTCTTTTTCTTGTTATGTCCACCAAACGTTTTATACTGTGCGTGAATGCACAAACACTGCCACAGAAAGACGTGTTTTATGCCACTCCTTCTTTGTCTCATTATATCCACCAAACGTTTTATACTGTGCGTGAATGCACAAACACTGCCACGGAAAGACGTGTTTTATGCCACTCCTTCTTTGTCTCATTATGTCCACCAAACGTTTTATACTGTGCGTGAATGCCCAACCGCTGCCACAGAAAGACGTGTTTTATGCCATCTCCTTCTTTGTCTCGTTATGTCCACCAAATGTTTTATACTGTGCCTGAATGCACAAACACTGCCACAGAAAGACGGGTTTTATGCCACTCCTTTGTCTCATTATGTCCACCAAACAATCTATACTGTGCGTGAATGCACAAAGGCTGCCACAGAAAGACGTGTTTTATGCCACTCCTTTGTCTCGTTATGTCCACCAAACGTTTTATACTGTGCGTGAATGCACAAACACTGCCACGGAAAGACGTGTTTTATGACACTCCTTCTTTGTCTCATTATGTCCACCAAACGTTTTATACTGTGCGTGGATGCTCAAACACTGCCACGGAAAGACGTGTTTTATGCCACTCCTTCTTTGTCTCATTATGTCCACCAAACGTTGTACACTGTGCGTGGATGCACACCAATCTTGCCTTTATGGATATTCTCCAGTACGTTTGGAAGGACAGAATTGTCTGCAGATTTAAGACGAGCAGTAAACAAATGAAGAGTTTTATTGCCGTGCTGTGTGTACCGGACAGGACAGCAGAGTTATGGGTGGTAGGACGGCCATCCTCTGCACTGCTCCTTGAGACCCGGCTGAATTATGAGCATATGTGTGAGGCTAAGCCTGTTTTTATGAGCAGAGGGATCTCAACACGGTCTCAAGCCCCACCCCCAGAGTCCGTTGCGTATTAAAGCCCGTTGTCTTTCGTGCATTTGCCGCTTTTGCGTTTCTGCCGCCGTCTGACACCTCAATTACGTGTTTTTCATTGCCAGCTCTCCTATTAACTCACGTCTTTATGGCGCCATTTCTCTTACAAAGAAGCGTACAGTTCCGACTTGGTAGACTGTGTTATGATAAGCGTGGCCAGTAAATGGCAGTCACACATAAGCGATACATGTGGGCTTCAGGTTGACGCCTGTACAGGTTAGGAAGCAAGCCCTAAAATGTGATGTTTCATTGAGAATATAGAACATTACACACGGCAGTCAATAATCCTTCAGCATTCATTAGTACGACTTTGGTGAGCTACCAAGGATGGATTGTTGGCGCATTACAGCTACCATAGTCAGACGTACTGTGCTTCAACATACCGGTATTATTATGGTGTGTTTATAAGGACCCCAAAATGGCACCTAATAGAGACATTATCTTGTGTTTTGTTTGGCAATATTATGCAAAAACAACTTTTTGATGGATTGTCGGAGCATTACAGCTACCATAGTCAGACGTAGTGTGCTTCAACATAACGGTATTACTATGGTGTTTCTATAAGGACCCCAAAATGGCACCTATTAGGAGACTTACTATCTGGCATTTTATTTTGACTTATTATGCAAAAACAACTTTTTAATGGATTGTCGGAGCATTACAGCTACCATAGTCAGACGTACTGTGCTTCAACATACCGGTATTATTATGGTGTGTTTATAAGGACCCCAAAATGGCACCTATTAGAGACATTATCTGGTGTTTTGTTTGGCAATATTATGCAAAAACAACTTTTTGATGGAATGTCGGAGCATTACAGCTACCATAGTCAGATGTACTATGCTTCAACATACCGGTATTATTATGGTGTGTTTATAATGACCCCAAAATGGCACCTATTAGGAGACATTATCTGGTGTTTTGTTTGGCAATATTATGCAAAATCAACTTTTTGATGGAATGTCGGAGCATTACAGCTACCATAGTCAGACGTACTGTGCTTCAAGATACCTGTATCATTATGGTGTTTATGTAAGGACCCCAAAATGGCACCAATTAGGAGACAATCTGGCGTTTTGTTTGGCAATATTATGCAAAAACAACTTTTTGATGGATTGTCGGAGCATTACAGCTGCCATGGTCAGACGTACTGTGCTTCAACATACCGATATTATGGTATTTCTGTTAGGACCCCAAAATGGCACCAATTACGAGACATACTGTGCTGTTTTTTTTGGCAATATTATGTAAATACAACTTTTTGATAGATTGTCGGAACATTACAGCTACCATAGTCAGACGTACTGTGCTTCAACATACCGATATTATGGTGTTTCTGTTAGGACCCCAAAACGGCACCAATTAGGAGACATAATCTGGCGTTTTGTTTGGCACTATTATGCAAAAACAACTTTTTGATGGATTGTCAGAGCATTACAGCTACCATAATCAGACGTACTGTGCTTCAACATACTGATATTATTATGTTTTTTCTGTTCAATCACAAGTTATTGCTCGCTTAGATCATTTCAAGTAAAAAGACACCAATATTTTGACACAAATGAATAATTGTATATAAGTTATCACACAATTTGTTTGCTTGCAGTTCAGGTTGCCCTGGTTACGATCCACTGCTGCTTAAAAAGCTGTCTTTGATCTTATCAAGCAAAATGCGGACAGCTTGTAAATCTCCACTGTGTGCGATGGAATGCGACGTAGAGGTGTCGGTTTTTCTGATCTGGACAGGGCCTTATCAGGACCTGGAATCTAAGGGCAAGGAGGGGGCAAACCTGACACCGCTCCAAGCACCTTTTTTGTTGGAACTGTTTGTGACCCAGTGCAGCTGCTGCATAATGAGACCCCTCCTCTTAGAAGCAACTGCAGCTATGTATTTAGGGGATGCCCAAATAAATGGTGAGGCGCGGAACTCGCGCTGGTCCACGTGCTCTCCTCGTGAGCTAAATAGAATCCTGTCTCTGTTTGATTCCTTGCTTCTTGTCCTGTTTAATAGATAGTTCGGTGTTTCAACCTGACAGTGACAATTTGGACTTTATTATTAGTTTCTGTTATTTCCTGTCCAGCGCTCTTATTTTTGTTTTTCCACTTCCCTTTTTTTGCCACCACCACTTCTCTTGTCTCAGCGCTGACTCCCTCACCTGTCCGTGATTGGCACTCAGGACAAACATGTCCCTGGTTGCCAATCAGGATGTTTTTTTTTTTATGTCAATGCTGGAGAGGGCTGGATCATTCTAGTTGTTTGCGCGAATGCTCGATAGCTTGCCCTCTGCTTCCTGTGCGCCGTGGCTTTATTTTGGTGAACAAAATGCATTCAACCTGCACGTCGCACTTTCTTTTTGGGAATGTCCGGCGGGCCAGATTGAAAAGCTCAATACCAGTATGTTGAAGCACAGTACGTCTGACTATGGTAGCCGCATGTGGCCCCCGGGCCTTAATTTGCCCAGGTCTGGAGTAGCGTCTTGATGCTCCAACGTAACAATTACTTAAGCTGGAGCGCCAGTGAAGTGAAGTGATGTGGAGCAACTTGAAATGTATCATTGCGGCTTATGTCACGGTTCACTGGCAGAGAGTCATTCATGCAGACGCAGAGTAAGAAAGCAAAACAGACTATTTTCAGTCACTTTCTTGTCTTAATCACGTTTCATCTAACATATACTGTAGTAACGTTGTTCTCCTAGGGCAGACCAGGGCAAATTAAGGCCCGGGGGCCACATGCAGCTACCATAGTCAGACGTACTGTGCTTCAACATACTGGTATTGAGCTATTTAATCTGGCCCGCCGGACATTCCCAAATCATTTTTTTTAGATGTTTATTATGTAAAGTGTAGCTGCCATTATGATGTGCACTCATGTTCTCTAATGACCGTAAGTCTTCAACTATACTAAGTCTTAACATGTCTGCACTTTTGCATGATATACTAGTTACTATGGTCATCTAATTAGTTACTATGGCCATTTAATTAGTTACTATGGTCATCTAATTAGTTACTATGACCATCTAGTGAGTTACTATGTAATCTAATGAGTTACTATGTAATCTAATTAGTTACTATGGTCATCTAATGAGTTACTATGGCCATCTAATTAGTTACTATGGCCATCTAACTAGTTACTATGTAATCTAATTAGTTACTATGGTCATCTAAGTAGTTACTATGGTAATCTAAATAGTTACTATGGCAATCTAATTAGTTACTATGGTCATCCAATTCGTTACTATGGTCATCTAATGAGTTACTATGGTCATCTAATGAGTTACTATGGCCATCTATTTAGTTACTATGGTCATCTAATTAGTTACTATGGTCATCTAATTAGTTACTATGGTCATCCAATTAGTTACTATGGTCATCTAATTAGTTACTATGGTCATCTAATTAGTTACTATGGTCATCCAATTAGTTACTATGGTCATCCAATTAGTTACTATGGTCATCCAATTAGTTACTATGGTCATCTAGTTAGTTACTATGGCCCTCTAATTAGTTACTATGGTCATCCAATTAGTTACTATGGTCATCTAATTAGTTACTATGGTCATCTAATGAGTTACTATGGTCATTTAATTAGTTACTATGGTCATCTAATTAGTTGCTATGGTCATCTAATTTGTTTCCATGGTCATCTAATTAGTTGCTATGGTCATCTAATTTACTATGGTCATCTAATTAGTTACTATGGTCATCTAATTAGTTGCTATGGTCATCTAATTAGTTACTATGGTCATCTAATTAGTTGCTATGGTAATCTAATTAGTTACTATGGTCATCTAATTAGTTATTATGGCCATCTAATTAGTTACTATGTCATCTAATTAGTTACTATGGCCATCTAACTAGTTACTATGTAATCTAATTAGTTACTATGGTCATCTAATTAGTTACTATGGTCATCTAATTACTTACTATGGTCATCCAATTAGCTACTATGGTCATCTAATTAGTTACTATGGTCATCTAATTAGTTACTATGGTCATCTAATTACTTACTATGGTCATCCAATTAGCTACTATGGTCATCTAATTAGTTGCTATGGTCATCTAATTAGTTACTATGGTCATCTAATTAGTTGCTATGGTAATCTAATTAGTTGCTATGGTAATTGAATGTGTTACTATGGTAATCTAATTAGTTACTATGGTCATCTAATATGTTACTATGGTCATCTAATGAGTTACTATGGCCATCTAATTAGTTACTATGGTAATCTAATTTGTTTCCATGGTCATCTAATTAGTTGCTATGGTAAACTAATTTGTTTCCATGGTCATCTAATTTGTTTCCATGGTCATCTAATTTGTTTCCATGGTCATCTAATTTACTATGGTAATCTAATTAGTTACTATGGTCATCTAATTAGTTGCTATGGTCATCTAATTAGTTACTATGGTCATCTAATTAGTTGCTATGATAATCTAATTAGTTGCTATGGTAATTGAATGTGTTAGTATGGTAATCTAATTAGTTACTATGGTCATCTAATTAGTTAATATGGTCATCTAATTAATTACTATGGTCATTTATTTAGTTACTATGGTAATCTAATTAGTTGCTATGGTAATCAAATTAATTACTATAGTCATCAAATTAGTTACTATGGTCATCTAATTAGTTACTATGGTCATTTATTTAGTTACTATGGTAATCTAATTAGTTGCTACGGTAATCAAATTAGTTACTATGGTCATTCAATTAGTTACTATGGTCATCTAATTAGTTGCTATGATAATCTAATAAATTACAATGGTAATCTAATTAGTTACTATGATAATCAATTGAGTTACTATGGTAATCTAATGAGTTACTATGGTCATCTAAGTAGTTACTATAGTAATCTGATTAGTTACTATGGTCATCTAATTAGTTTTTATGGTCATCTAATCAATATATCAGATAGCAGGCGGGGTTTTTAACCTTCATGTTCATATTTCGCTGTGTTTGTTGTATTGTTGTTGATAGTAAATGATGTGGATGAAGAGGTGGTGTGACAGTCACATGTTGTCAATATTCAGTGTTTTATCGTTCATAGTTAATATTGTAAATTCTACATTCTTTATTTTTCATGTACATTCTGAGTGTTTCATTCAGTTAAAAAAAAAAAAGTCAAATTCCTTTCCGGTTTTTAATGCGGCCTGTCATAACGTTTTTAGCTTCCAATCGGACATTATTGTGAGGTTTGTATTAGTGTTATTAAAAATAAATATACCGTCCCCCCAAACACATTTTTTGTCTCTAAATTTGGCCGCCCGAGTCAAAATAATTGCCCTAGGCCTGCCCTAGGGTAAACGGGGTAACACACAGCACACTGACAAAGCTTAACCTATATTTACCATAACAATCTACAAGGTTAATACAGTTGGCTTCTCTTTCTTCCCCTCCATGTATCTGCTTTTTTTTGTATTTCAAGTTATCATGACATATATGTATTGTTGCATTTGAACAATTGTATTGTTGATAATAGAGGTATATTTACCATAACAATCTACAAGGTTAATACATTTCGCTTCTCTTTCTTCCCCTCCAAGTATCTCTTTTCTTTTGTATTTCAAGTTATCATGACATATGTGTTTTGTTGCATTTGAAACAATTGTATTGTTTATAATCGAGGTAATTTTACCATAACAATCTACAAGGTTAATACGTTTGGCTTCTCTTTCTTCCCCTCCATGTATCTCTTTTCTTTTGTGTTTCAAGCTATCGTTACGTATATGCATTGTTGCATTTGAAGTAATCGTATTGTTGATAACAGAGGTAATTTTACCATAACAATCTACAAGGTTAATACAGTTGGCTTCTCTTTCTTCCCCTCCATGTATCTGCTTTCTTTTGTATTTCAAGTTATCCTTACGTATATGCATTGTTGCTTTTGAACAATTTTATTGTTGATAATAGAGGTAATTTTACCATAACAATCTACAAGGTTAATACATTTGGCTTCTCTTTCTTCCCCTCCAAGTATCTCTTTTATTTTGTATTTCAAGTTATTATGTATATGCATTGTTGCATTTGAAATAATTGTATTGTTGATAATAGAGGTAATTTTACCATAACAATCTACAAGGTTAATACATTTGGCTTCTCTTTCTTCCCCTCCATGTATTTCTTTTCTTTTGTGTTTCAAGCTATCGTTACGTATATGCATTGTTGCATTTGAAATAATTGTATTGTTGATAACAGAGGTAATTTTACCATAACAATCTACAAGGTTAATACAGTTGTTTTCTCTTTCTTCCCCTCCATTTATCTGCTTTCTTTTGTATTTCAAGTTATCCTGACATATATGTATTGTTGCATTTGAAACAATTGTATTGTTGATAATAGAGGTATATTTACCATAACAATCTACAAGGTTAATGCATTTCGCTCCTCTTTCTTCCCCTCCATGTATCTCTTTTCTTTTGTATTTCAAGTTATCGTTACGTATATGAATTGTTGCATTTGAAATAATTGTATTGTTGATAACAGAGGTAATTTTACCATAACAATCTACAAGGTTAATACATTTGGCTTCTCTTTCTTCCCCTCCATTTATCTGCTTTCTTTTGTATTTCAAGTTATCATGACATATATGTATTGTTGCATTTGAAACAATTGTATTGTTGATAACAGAGGTAATTTTACCATAACAATCTACAAGGTCAATACATTTGGCTTCTCTTTCTTCCCCTCCATGTATCTGCTTTCTTTTGTATTTCAAGTTATCCTGACATACATGCATTGTTGCATTTGAACAATTGTATTGTTGATAATAGAGGTCATTTTATCATAACAATCTACAAGGTTAATACAATTGGCTTCTCTTTCTTCCCCTCCATGTATCTCTTTTCTTTTGTATTTCAAGTTATCATTACTTATATGCATTGTTGCATTTGAAATAATCGTATTGTTGATAACAGAGGTAAGTTTACCATAACAATCTACAAGGTTAATACAGTTGGCTTCTCTTTCTTCCCCTCCATGTATCTGCTCTCTTTTGTATTTCAAGTTATCCTGACATACATGCATTGTTCCTTTTGAACAATTATTTTGTTGATAATAGAGGTAATTTTACCATAACAATCTACAAGGTTAATGCATTTGGCTTCTCTTTCTTCCCCTCCATGTATCTCTTTTCTTTTGTATTTCAAGTTATCGTTACGTATATGCATTGTTGCATTTGAAATAATCGTATTGTTGATAACTGAGGTAATTTTACCATAACAATCTACAAGGTTAATGCATTTCGCTTCTCTTTCTTCCCCTCCAAGTATCTATTTTCTTTTGTATTTCAAGTTATTATGTATATGCATTGTTGCATTTGAAATAATTGTATTGTTGATAACAGAGGTAATTTTACCATAACAATCTACAAGGTTAATACAGTTGGCTTCTCTTTCTTCCCCTCCACGTATCTGCTTTCTTTTATATTTCAAGTTATCATGACATACATGCATTGTTGCTTTTGAACAATTGTATTGTTGATGATAGAGGTAATTTTTACCATAACAATCTACAAGGTTAATACATTTCGCTTCTCTTTCTTCCCCTCCAAGTATCTCTTTTCTTTTGTATTTCAAGTTATTATGTATATGCATTGTTGCATTTGAAATAATCATATTGTTGATAACAGAGGTAAATTTACCATAACAATCTACAAGGTTAATACAGTTAGCTTCTCTTTCTTCCCCTCCATGTATCTGCTTTCTTTTGTATTTCAAGTCATTATGTATATGCGTTGTTACTTTTGAACAATTATTTTGTTGATAATAGAGGTAATTTTACCATAACAATCTACAAGGTTAATACATTTGGCTTCTCTTTCTTCCCCTCCAAGTATCTCTTTTCTTTTGTATTTCAAGTTATTATGTATATGCATTGTTGCATTTGAAATAATCGTATTGTTGATAACAGAGGTAATTTTACCATAACAATCTACAAGGTTAATACAATTCGCTTCTCTTTATTCCCCTCCATTTATCTGCCTTCTTTTGTATTTCAAGTTATCACGACATATATGTATTGTTGCATTTGAAACAATTGTATTGTTGATAATAGACGTATATTTACCATAACAATCTACAAGGTTAATGCATTTCGCTCCTCTTTCTTCCCCTCCATGTATCTCTTTTCTTTTGTATTTCAAGTTATCGTTACGTATATGAATTGTTGCATTTGAAATAATTATATTGTTGATAACAGAGGTAATTTTACCATAACAATCTACAAGGTCAATACAGTTAGCTTCTCTTTCTTCCCCTCCATGTATCTGCTTTCTTTTGTATTTCAAGTTATCCTGACATACATGCATTGTTGCTTTTGAACAATTATATTGTTGATAATAGAGGTCATTATTGTTATTATCAATAATACTATTTTAATTGGTATTTGTATTGATCCATTTGTAGTGTAATAATGTTCATTGTCATTTCTGTATTATTAATAGTTATTTCACTAACTACTTCTTTGATATCACTTTTGCTATCATATCCTAATTACTCATGTTGTTGTTGTTGTTATTTTTGTTGTCTTTTTTTCTCTTTCCATCCCCTCCGGCTGCACCAAATGATAATATAAATCCATTTAATGAAGTCAAATCCAAATAAGGCAACAAGAGAAGTACCCAACACTTCTCTTTTGTAAAGTAAATGTGAACAGCAGACATCAATAATATGATTTGTTTGAGTAGCCTTGACAGGATAAAATAAAACATGTAAAGCAAGGTTTCTTGTGCGGTTATCTCCATTGTTCTAGTGGTAGTTTGAGCCGTTAATCCCAGTCCGAAGTGCTCTGGCTAAATCCAAAAGACTTAATCCTGCATTAGCATGAATTTGCCTTCCATTTTTCTTGGTCGGGGATGTTTTACTGCCTCGCTCTCATTTTTGGCTGACCTTGGTGTTTTGGTGCATGTGTGCCCGCAGAGTGCCTACCCCTGCTGAGTGAAGCCCCGCCCACGCCTCCGCCCGTCTCCGAGCAGCCATGCGTCCGCACGGCACAGGTGGAGCGCCCGCCCGTTCCGGGAGGCCCATGTCTGGGCTGTGTCTACTGCTACTGCCTCTCTTCATGCTGCTCCTCCCAGGCGTGCATGGAGCACTTGGTATGTCCGCTGTCCTTCATGTCCTTCCTCATTATCTGGTGCTTGTTCCACTCGGGCAAAGTGAGAAGAATTGTGTGGTACAAAACCCCAAAAGCAGTGAAAATAAATAAATAAATAAAGAGAGAATACAACAAATCCTTTTCAACTTATATTCAATTGAATAGACTGCAAAGACAAGATATTTCATGTTCACACTTGCAAATAATCATCAACTTAGAATTTAATGACAGCAACACATTGCAAAAAAGGCATTTTTACCACTGTGTTACGTGGCCTTTCCTTTTAACAACACTCAGTAAAGTTCAACAGTCTCTCATCTGCTATTTTAGCCTTCATATTTTCAATGGGAGACAGGTCTGGACTACAGGCATGCCAGTCTAGTACCCACACTCTTTTATTACGCTGTTGTAACACATGGCTTGGCATCGTCTTGCTGAAATAAGCAGGGGCGTCCATGGTAACGTTGCTTGGATTGCTCCAAAACCTGTATGTACCTTTCAGCATTAATGGTGCCTTCACAGATGTGTAAGTTACCCATGTCTTGGGCACTAATACACCCCCATACCATCACACATGCTGCCTTTTACACTTTGACCATAGAACAGTCCGGATGGTTCCTTTCCTCTTTGGTCCGGAGGACACGAACGACATCCACAGTTTCCAAAAACAATTTGAAATGTGGACTCGTCAGACCACAGAACACTTTTCCACTTTGCCTCAGTCCATCTTAGATGAGCTCAGGCCAAGCGAAGCGTCTCCGGGTGTTGTTGATAAATGGCTTTGGCTTTGCATAGTAGAATTTTAACTTGCACTTACATATGTTTGGTTTAGTGTTAGTATAGCTACACAATAACTACAAACGTTTTATTGTTTTTGTTTTTAGGTTTAGTGTTAATACATCCACACAATAAACTACAGACATTTTTTTTTGGTTTAGGTTTAGTGTTAATACATCCACACAATAAATTTAGAAAATTTAGTGTTTAGTGTTTAGTGTAAATTTAGACAATTTAGTGTTAATACATCCACACAATAAACTACAGATGTTTTTTTGTTTTTTTAGGTTTAGTGTTAATACATCCACACAATAAACTACATATATTTTTTGGTTTAGGTTTAGTGTTAAAACATCCACACAATAAACTACAGATATTTGTTTTTTGGTTGAGGTTTAGTGTTAATACATCCACTTAATAAACTACAGATGGTTTTTTTTGTTTAGGTTTAGTGTTAATACATCCACACAATAAACTACAGATGTTTTGTTTTTTTAGGTTTAGTGTTAATACATCCACACATTAAACTACATATGTTTTTTTGGGAGTTTTAGGTTTGGTGTTAATACATCCAGACAATAAACTACATATGTTTTTTTTGGTTAAGGTTTAGTGTTAATGCATCCACACAATAAACTACATATGTTTTTTTGGTTTAGATTTAGTGTTAATACATCCACACAATAAACTACAAATGTTTTTTATTTGTTTAGGTTTAGTGTTAATACATCCACACAATAAACTACAAATGTTTTTTGTTTTTTTTTAGGTTTAGTGTTAATACATCCACACAATAAACTACAGATGTTTTTTGGTTTATGTTTAATGTTAATACATCCACACAATAAACTACATATGTTTTTTTTTTAGGTTTAGTGTTAATACATCCACACAATAAACTACAGATGTTTTTTGGTTTATGTTTAATGTTAATACATCCATACAATAAACTACACATTTTTTTGGTTTAGGTTTAGTGTTAATTCATCCATACAATAATACATAAACTACATATGTTTTTTGGTTTATGTTTAATGTTAATACATCCACACAATAAACTACAGATGTTGTTATATTTTTTTAGGTTTAGTGTTAATACATCCACACAATAAACTACAGATGTTGTTATATTTTTTTAGGTTTCGTGTTAATACATCCACACAATAAACTACAGATGTTTTTTTTGGTTTAGGTTTAGTGTTAATACATCCACACAATAAACTACAGATGTTTTTTTTGGTTTAGGTTTAGTGTTAATACATCCACACAATAAACCACAAATGTTTTTTTTTGGTTTAGGTTTAGTGTTAATACATCCACACAATAAACTACTTTTTTTGTTTGTTTGTTTAGGTTTAGTGTTAGTGCAGCCACACATTAAACTACAAATGTTTTTTTTGGTTTAGGTTTATGTTTAGTGTTAATACATCCACACAATAAACTACAGATTTTTTTGTTTTGTTTAGGTTTAGTGTTAATACATCCACACAATAAACTACAGATATTTGTTTTTTGGTTTAGGTTTAGTGTTAATACATCCATACAATAAACTACAGATGTTTTTTTGTTTTGTTTTTGGTTTAGGTTTAGTGTTAATACATCCACACAATAAACTACAGATGTTTTTTTTTGTTTATGTTTAGTGTTAATACAGCCACAGAATAAACTACAGGTGTTTGTTTTTGTTTTAGGTTTAGTGTTAATACATCCACACAATAAACTACAGATGTTTTTTGGTTTAGGTTTAGGTTTAGTGTTAATACATCCACACAATAAACTACAAATGTGTTTTTTGGTTTAGGTTTAGTGTTAATACATCCACACAATAAACTACAAATGTGTTTTTTGGTTTAGGTTTAGTGTTAATACATCCACACAATAAAATACAGATGTTTTTTGGTTTAGGTTTAGTGTTAATACATCCACACAATAAACTACAGATATTTGTTTTTGGTTTAGGTTTAGTGTTAATACATCCACACAATAAACTACAGATGTTTTTTTGTTTTTTTTAGGTTTAGTGTTAATACATCCACACAATAAACTACATATATTTTTTGGTTTAGGTTTAGTGTTAAAACATCCACACAATAAACTACAGATATTTGTTTTTTGGTTGAGGTTTAGTGTTAATACATCCACTTAATAAACTACAGATGGTTTTTTTTGTTTAGGTTTAGTGTTAATACATCCACACAATAAACTACAGATGTTTTTTTTTGGTTTAAGTTTAGTGTTAATACATCCACACAATAAACTACAGATATTTGTTTTTTGGTTGAGGTTTAGTGTTAATACATCCACTTAATAAACTACAGATGGTTTTTTTTGTTTAGGTTTAGTGTTAATACATCCACACAATAAACTACAGATGTTTTTTTTTGGTTTAAGTTTAGTGTTAATACATCCACACAATAAACTACAGATGTTTTTTTTTTTTTAGGTTCAGTGTTAATACATCCACACAATAAACTACAGATGTTTTTTTTTTTTTAGGTTCAGTGTTAATACATCCACACATTAAACTACATATGTTTTTTTGGGAGTTTTAGGTTTGGTGTTAATACATCCAGACATTAAACTACATATGTTTTTTTGGGAGTTTTAGGTTTAGTGTTAATACATCCACACAATAAACTACATATGTTTTTTTGGTTTAGATTTAGTGTTAATACATCCACACAATAAACTACAAATGTTTTTTATTTGTTTAGGTTTAGTGTTAATAAATCCACACAATAAACTACAGATGTTTTTTTGTTTTTTTTTAGGTTTAGTGTTAATACATCCACACAATAAACTACAGATGTTTTTTGGTTTATGTTTAATGTTAATACATCCACAAAATAAACTACAGATATTTGTTTTTTTGTTTAGGTTTAGTGTTAATACATCCACTTAATAAACTACAGATGTTTTTTTTGTTTAGGTTTAGTGTTAATACATCCACACATTAAACTACAGATGTTTTTTTTTTGGTTTAAGTTTAGTGTTAATACATCCACACAATAAACCACAAATGTTTTTTTTTTGGTTTAGGTTTAGTGTTAATACATCCACACAATAAACTACAGATGTTTTTTTGTTTTTTTAGGTTTAGTGTTAATACATCCACACATTAAACTACAGATGTTTTTTTTTGGTTTAGTGTTAATACATCCACACAATAAACTACACATTTTTTTGGTTCTAGGTTTAGTGTTAATACATCCACACAATAAACTTTTCTTTTTTTTTTGGTTTAGGTTTAGTGTTAATACATCCACACAATAAACTACAGATGTTTTTTTGGTTTAGGTTTAGTGTTAATACATCCACACAATAAACTACAGATGTTTTTTTTTGGTTTAGGTTTAGTGTTAATACATCCACACAATAAACTACATATATTTTTGGGGAGTTTTAGGTTTAGTGTTAATACATCCACACAATAAACTACAGATGTTTTTTTTGGTTTAGGTTAAGGTTTAGTGTTAATACATCCACACAATAAACTACACATTTTTTTGGTTCTAGGTTTAGTGTTAATACATCCACACAATAAACTTTTCTTTTTTTTTTGGTTTAGGTTTAGTGTTAATACATCCACACAATAAACTACAGATGTTTTTTTTTATTTTTCTTTTAGGTTTAGTGTTAATACATCCACACAATAAACTACAGATGTTTTTTTTTGGTTTAGGTTTAGTGTTAATACATCCACACAATAAACTACATGTTTTTTTGGTTTTTTTTTTAATGTTTAGTGTTAATACATCCACACAATAAACTACATGTTTTTTTTTTTGGTTGAGATTTAGTGTTAATACATCCACACAATAAACTACAGATGTTTTTTGGTTTAGGTTTAGTGTTAATACATCCACACAATAAACTACAGATGTTTTTTTGGTTTAGGTTTAGTGTTAATACATCCACACAATAAACTACAGATGTTTTTTTTTGGTTTAGGTTTAGTGTTAATACATCCACACAATAAACTACATATATTTTTTGGGAGTTTTAGGTTTAGTGTTAATACATCCACACAATAAACTACAGATGTTTTTTTTGGTTTAGGTTAAGGTTTAGTGTTAATACATCCACACAATAAACTACACATTTTTTTGGTTCTAGGTTTAGTGTTAATACATCCACACAATAAACTACACATTTTTTTGGTTTAGGTTTAGTGTTAATACATCCACATAATAAACTTTTCTTTTTTTTTTGGTTTAGGTTTAGTGTTAATACATCCACACAATAAACTACAGATGTTTTTTTTATTTTTTTTTAGGTTTAGTGTTAAT
>NC_084566.2:42981624-43006624 GCF_033978685.3 Nerophis lumbriciformis | reverse complement strand
TAAAATAAAAACCTGGCAGCTCAGTAGCTTTTTTTTTTTAAATTTACTGTAAAAAAAAAAAAAAAAAAAAAAAAATACTGTAAAATGTACTTTTTTTAAAATTTTTTTTAATAATAATTAAAAAAAGAAGCAATTTTACAATAACATTTTGGCATCTGAGCTGCCAGGTTTTTCTTTATTTCTTTATTTATTCCCCCCCCCACAAATGAATCAACTGTATGGGTGTATTACTGTAAATGCCAAAACGGCACCACAGTTTATTACAGTAAAACGAGTACTGTTTTGTACATTTAGAGAAATATGCTGTAAAAAACCACAGTAAGTTTCACAATTTGACCACAAGATCTATTGCTACTTTTACATTGCACACTTTGATGGATAACTTGCTTTGAAATCATTATTATTAGTATTTACTTCTATTTAAAACATGATTTGAATGTTTGATTATTACACCATTTTTAAAATGCATTTTATTAGATTTTTTTTAAACTAAAATGTAAAAAAAAAAGATGTTAAGTTGCAATAAATTCACCTCAAAATGTAGTGTATATTTACTGTAAATGGAATAAACAGTGCTGCTGTTTTTATGGTACAAAAAAAAGGTGAAAATTATTGCAACGTAATATTTTTTTTATGGTAAAAAAACAAAAGGCAGCTCAGTTGCCAAAATGTTACTGTAAAATAGCATATTTTTTTTCAAATTTAGTGTATAAAAACAAATGTACATTTTACTGTAAAATTTACTTTTTTACTGTAAATTTAAAAAAAAAGCAGTTTTACAGTAAAATTTTGGCACCTAAGCTGCCTTTTTTTATTTGTTGTAAAAAATTATTATTAAAATAAAAACCAGACAGCTCAGTTGCCAAAATTTTACTGTAAAGTAGCATTTTTTTTAAATTTAGTGTAAAAAAGAAAAAGAAAAAAATACTGTAAAATGTACTTTTTTTTACTGTAAATTAAAGAAAAAGCAATTTTACAGTAAATTGTCGGCACCTAAGCTGCCTTTTTTTATTTGTTGTAAAAAATTATTATTAAAATAAAAACCTGGCAGCTCAGTTGCCAAAATTTTACTGTAAAGTAGCATTTTTTTTAAAATTTACTGTAAAAAAAAAAAAAAAAAAAAAATTACTGTAAAATGTACTTTCTTTTTTTTACTGTAAATTAAAAAAAAAAGCAATTTTACAGTAAATTGTTGGCACCTAAGCTGCCTTTTTTTTATTTGTTGTAAAAAACTATTAAAATAAAAACCTGGCAGCTCAGTTGCCAAAATTTTACTGTAAAGTAGCTTTTTTTAAAAAAAATTTACTGTAAAAAAAAAAAAAAAAAAAAAAATACTGTAAAATGTACTTTTTTTTTACTGTAAATTAAAGAAAAGGCAATTTTACAGTAAATTGTTGGCACCTAAGCTGCCTTTTTTTAATTTGTTGTAAAACATTATTATTAAAATAAAAACCTGGCAGCTCAGTTGCCAAAATTTTACTGTAAAGTAGCATTTTTTTTAAATTTACTGTAAAAAAAAAATTACTGTAAAATGTACTTTTTTTTTTTTTTTTTTTTTTTTTACTGTTAATTAAAAAAAGAAGCAATTTTACAATAACATTTTGGCACCTGAGCTGCCAGGTTTTTCTTTATTTCTTTATTTTTTTTTTACCACAAATGAATCAACTGTATGGGTATATTACTGTAAATGCCAAAACTGCACCACAGTTTACTACAGTAAAACGAGTACTGTTTTGTACATTTACAGAAAAATGCTGTAAAAAAACGCAATAAATTTCACAATTTGACCACATCTATTGCTACTTTTACATTGCACAATTTGATGGATAACTTGCTTTGAAATCGTTATTAGTCATATTTACTTCTATTTAAAAAATGATTTGAATGTTTGATTATATATTTTTGCATAATTAGACAATATTTAAGTTAACATAATTTGCGATTCCATGTAGTAAATATACAAACCCCGTTTCCATATGAGTTGGGAAATTGTGTTAGATGTAAATATAAACGGAATACAATGATTTGCAAATCCTTTTCAAGCCATATTCAGTTGAATATGCTACAAAGACAACATATTTGATGTTCAAACTCATAAACATTTTTTTTTTTTGCAAATAATAACTAACTTAGAATTTCATGGTTGCAACACGTGCCAAAGTAGTTGGGAAAGGGCATGTTCACCACTGTGTTACATGGCCTTTCTTTTTAACAACACTCAGTAAAGGTTTGGGAACTGAGGAGACACATTTTTGAAGTGGAATTCTTTCCCATTCTTGCTTGATGTACAGCTTAAGTTGTTCAACAGTCCGGGGGTCTCCCTTCTGCTATTTTAGGCTTCACACATTTTCAATGGGAGACAGGTCTGGACTGCAGGCGGGCCAGTCTAGTACCCGCACTCTTTTACTATGAAGCCACGCTGATGTAACACAGGGGTGGGCAATTAATTTTTACCGGGGGCCGCATGAGCAACCCGAGCACTGCTGGAGGGCCACACCGACAATATTACAATTAAACTTTGCTCAATATTATTTTTGATGTACCGTAAGATAAATAATAATAATAATTGATAATAATAATAATAATACTTTAACCTAACTTAACTTTATAGAAAAGCAGATTGCTTTTGATGGTTTTATTTTTAACACTGTCTTACACTACACTTCCTGATGTATAATACAATGCAAAAATGTCCATTTCTGCACAGGGTTCATTTCTGTCACTTTATCCTGCATCCTCTTTAAAAGTCCAACATTTTTTCCCCGTCAGATTTGGACAACCATCTGTTGTCACACCTGCCAGCTTGTCCCTAACATGTCCAAACACGCATTTACCTATGTGAACAAGTCATTACCTGTGGTTGTCTCTTTAATTGACTGCATGGCTGCCAGCTACTCCGTGATTTGAAAGTCTGCAGTTATCCCATGTAAAAAGACGAGCAGCTGGGCGGTGTCACGTACATTGCAGCTCTCATCCAAAGCCAGCGAAAAACAGTCAAAGTCGGCCGTTCTGTTCTTCAGCTGAAGCTCCAAGTTTCAGGTGTTGTGCCGGATAATGCACCCCCGGCGTAGAATGCACCCCCGGGACGGGAGTGTTATATTAACTAAAACCCACACTTAAAGTTTCCACGTGCAAGATTGAATCTATTTAAAAAAGTTATTTTTTTTATACGGCCACTCTTCCACTGCGCCACGCGCAGTGGAAGAGTGGCCGTGCGCGACCCGAGGGTCCCTGGTTCAATCCCCACCTAGTACCAACCTTGTCATGTCCGTTGTGTCCTGAGCAAGACACTTCACCCTTGCTCCTGATGGCTGCTGGTTAGCGCCTTGCATGGCAGCTCCCTCCATCAGTGTGTGAATGTGTGTGTGAATGGGTAAATGTGGAAGTAGTGTCAAAGCGCTTTGAGTACCTTGAAGGTAGAAAAGCGCTATACAAGTACAACCCATTTATCATTTATTTACCATTTAATAAGAAGCCAAAAGTGCAAAAACAATAATGTTCGTGTTGGAGGAGTTGTGAATGAATGAAATATGAAATCCGTGCTGCGGTCTGCAGGTGTACCTAATGTTGTGGCCCAGCAGCAACTGCAGCACGGATTTCATATTTCATTCATTCACAACTCCTCCAACACGAACATTATCGTTTTTGCACTTTTGGCTTTTTATTAAATACCTTTTTTAAATAGATTCAATCTTGCACGTGGAAACTTTAAGTGTGGGCTTTAGTTGATATAACACTCCCGTCAGGGGGTGCATTCTAGGCCGGGGGTGCATTATCCGGCACAACACCTGTTATATCAGCGCAACAGAGTCCAATAAGCACTCCTTAATAAACTCTCCGTCAGAAAACGCCTTACTTTTTCTGGCGATTTTGTGAGAAATGACGAAACTTGTCCTGACTGCTGCATCTCTGGGGGTGTGAAATATGGCAAAAGGTCCTTGTTGGGTTTGCAGTTTTACCATCAACGCATCAGCATTCGTGGTGTAGTGGCGATTCAAATGATATTCTTTAAACACAGCAAACTAAGCACACGGCTTTACCTTTCATTTCTGTCAAGAAATACTTGGCAGTCCATGTCTTGTTGGAAAAAATATGTTGTGTTGCTAAAAAAAAATATCAATGTAATCATAGTAGTATCGACTAGATACATGGTATCATTACAGTGGATGTCAGGTGTAGATCCACCCATGGCGTTTGTTTACATTGTGACGCCGGTGAGCTATTGTATCCTCCTACGGTGTGTAGTGAAGCATGTTTAGCTATTCCTCGTCCTCCAGTGATAATGATACTTGTAAGAAACTTACTGTATTTGTCACCATGGAGGCCAGGATTAGTGATTTAGAAGTAGCTAAAACACTGCAGACTCAAAGCACCCATGTCAGTCTACACACTGTGTCTGTTTGTAAGTACTCTCTGTGTGTGTGCGCGCTGCCGAACATGCTCCTCTGCTGGTAAATGTAGCTAAGTGACAAGTTACTCTCCATAAATGTAACTAAGCGACAAGTTACTTTTCATTAAATGTAACTAAGCGCCAAGTTACTCTAAATGTAACTAAACTACAAGTTACTCTCCATTAAATGTAGCTAAGTTACAAGTTACTCTCAATTAAATGTAGCTAACCTACAAGTTACTCTCCATTAAATGTAGCTAACCTACAAGTTACTCTCCATTAAATGTAACTAAGTTACAAGTTACTCTCCATTAAATGTAGCTAACCTACAAGTTACTCTTCATTAAATGTAACTAAGCTACAAGTTACTCTCCATTAAATGTAGCTAAGCTACAAGTTACTCTCCATTAAATGTAACTAAGCTACAAGTTACTCTCCATTAATTGTAGATAAGTTACAAGTTACTCTCCATTAAATGTAACTAAGTTACAAGTTACTCTCCATTAAATGTAGCTAACCTGCAAGTTACTCTCCATTAAATGTAACTAAGCTACAAGTTACTCTCCATTAAATGTAGCTAACCTACAAGTTACTCTCCATTAAATGTAGCTAAGCTACAAGTTACTTTCCATTAAATGTAACTTAGTTACAAGTTACTCTCCATTAAATGTAACTTAGTTACAAGTTACTCTTCATTAAAGGTAGCTTACCTACAAGTTACTCTCCAATAAATGTAGCTAACCTACAAGTTACTCTCCATTAAATGTAGCTAAGCTACAAGTTACTCTCCATTAAATGTAGCTAAGCTACAAGTTACTCTCATTAAATGTAACTAAGTTACAAGTTACTCTCTATAAAATGTAACTAAGCTACAAGTTACTCTCCATTAAATGTAGCTAACCTACAAGTTACTCTCCATTAAATGTAGTTAAGTTACAAGTTACTCTCCATTAAATGTAACTAAGTTACAAGTTACTCGCCATTAAATGTAGTTAAGCTACAAGTTACTCTCCATTAAATGTAACTTAGCTACAAGTTACTCTCAATTAAATGTAGCTAACCTACAAGTTACTCTCCATTAAATGTAGCTAAGCTACAAGTTACTCTCATTAAATGTAACTAAGTTACAAGTTACTCTCTATAAAATGTAACTAAGCTACAAGTTACTCTCCATTAAATGTAGTTAAGTTACAAGTTACTCTCCATTAAATGTAACTTAGTTACAAGTTACTCTCCATTAAATGTAACTTAGTTACAAGTTACTCTTCATTAAAGGTAGCTTACCTACAAGTTTCTCTCCAATAAATGTAGCTAACCTACAAGTTACTCTCCATTAAATGTAGCTAAGCTACAAGTTACTCTCCATTAAATGTAGCTAAGCTACAAGTTACTCTCATTAAATGTAACTAAGTTACAAGTTACTCTCTATAAAATGTAACTAAGCTACAAGTTACTCTCCATTAAATGTAGCTAACCTACAAGTTACTCTCCATTAAATGTAGTTAAGTTACAAGTTACTCTCCATTAAATGTAACTAAGTTACAAGTTACTCGCCATTAAATGTAGTTAAGCTACAAGTTACTCTCCATTAAATGTAACTTAGCTACAAGTTACTCTCAATTAAATGTAGCTAACCTACAAGTTACTCTCCATTAAATGTAGCTAAGCTACAAGTTACTCTCATTAAATGTAACTAAGTTACAAGTTACTCTCTATAAAATGTAACTAAGCTACAAGTTACTCTCCATTAAATGTAGCTAACCTACAAGTTACTCTCCATTAAATGTAGTTAAGTTACAAGTTACTCTCCATTAAATGTAACTAAGTTACAAGTTACTCGCCATTAAATGTAGTTAAGCTACAAGTTACTCTCCATTAAATGTAATTGAGCTACAAGTTACTCTCCATTAAATGTAGCTAAGCTACAAGTTACTCTCCATTAAATGTCACTAAGCTAAAAGTTACTTTTCATTAAATGTAACTAAGCGCCAAGTTACTCTATATTAAATGTAACTAAGCTACAACTTACTCTCCATTAAATGTATCTAAGCTACATGCTACTCTCCGTTAAATGTAGCTAAGCTACAAGTTACTCTCCATTAAACGTAACTAAGCTACATGTTACTCTCCATTAAATGTAACAAAGCTACAAGTTACTCTCCATTAAATGTGACTAAGTTACAAGTTACTCTCCATTAAATATAGCAAACCTACAAGTTACTCTCCATTAAATGTAACTAAGCTACAAGTTACTCTCCATAAAATGTAACTAAGCTACAAGTTACCTTCCATTAAATTTTGCTAAGCTACAAGTTACTCTCCATAAAATGTAACTAAGTTACATGTTGCTCTCCATTAAATGTAACTAAGCTACAAGTTAGTCTCCATTAAATGTAACTAAGTTACAAGTTACTCTTCATTAAAGGTAGCTTACCTACAAGTTACTCTCCAATAAATGTAGCTAACCTACAAGTTACTCTCCATTAAATGTAGCTAAGCTACAAGTTACTCTCCATTAAATGTAGCTAAGCGACAAGTTACTCTCCATTAAATGTAACTAAGCGGAAAGTTACTTTTCATTAAATGTACTAAGCGCCAAGTTACTATATATTAAATGTAACTAAGCTACAAGTTACTCTCCATTAAATGTAACTAAGCTACAAGTTACTCTCCATTAAATGTGGCTAAACTACAAGTTACTCTCCATTAAATGTAACTAAGCTACAAGTTACTCTCCAATAAATGTAGCTATGCAATGTCACGATTTGATGACAACGGGAAGGTGGGGGACCGGTACTTTTTTAGAGGTGGTATAGTACCGAATATGATTAATTATTATCGCAATATCGTACAACCCTAAAAAATTATATATGTTTTGTCAACAATTAAAAATATTAGTTGTAGTTTTTTACATCTTTCATCCCCGTGAAGTCTACAATGTACATGATCACTAAGCATTGGCTTGGAAGTGGGCAGGAATGCTTCAAAGGCTCATCAGACTTTCTTCCTGGAACAAAGAAGCAATCTGTGACAGCAGCTCCTCCTATTCATTTTTATTCCCCGTCCTCACCAAACTACAAGTTACTCTCCATTAAATGTAACTAAGTTACAAGTTACTCTACATTAAATGTAACTAAGCTACAAGTTACTCTCCATTAAATGTAACTAAGCTACAAGTTACTCTCCATTAAATGTAACTAAGCTAAAAGTTACTCTCCATTAAATGTAGCTAAGTTACAAGTTACTCTCCATTAAATGTAGCTAAGCGACAAGTTACTCTCCATTAAATGTAACTAAGCGGAAAGTTACTTTTCATTAAATGTACTAAGCGCCAAGTTACTCTATATTAAATGTAACTAAGCTACAAGTTACTCTCCATTGAATGTAACTAAGCTACAAGTTACTCTAAATTAAATGTAACTAAGCTACAAGTTACTCTCCATTGAATGTAACTAAGCTACAAGTTACTCTAAATTAAATGTAACTAAGCTACAAGTTACTCTCCATTGAATGTAACTAAGCTACAAGTTACTCTAAATTAAATGTAACTAAGCTACAAGTTACTCTCCATTAAATGTAACTAAACTACAAGTAACTCTCCAATAAATGTAGCTAAGTTACAAGTTACTCTCCATTAAATGTAACTAAGCTACAAGTTACTCTCCATTAAATGTAACTAAGCGACAAGTTACTCTCCATAAAATGTAACTAAGCTACAAGTTACTCTCCATTGAATGTAACTAAGCTACAAGTTACTCTAAATTAAATGTAACTAAGCTACAAGTTACTCTCCATTAAATGTAACTAAACTACAAGTAACTCTCCAATAAATGTAGCTAAGTTACAAGTTACTCTCCATTGAATGTAACTAAGCTACAAGTTACTCTAAATTAAATGTAACTAAGCTACAAATTACTCTCCATTGAATGTAACTAAGCTACAAGTTACTCTAAATTAAATGTAACTAAGCTACAAGTTACTCTCCATTAAATGTAACTAAACTACAAGTAACTCTCCAATAAATGTAGCTAAGTTACAAGTTACTCTCCATTAAATGTAACTAAGCTACAAGTTACTCTCCATTAAATGTAACTAAGCGACAAGTTACTCTCCATAAAATGTAACTAAGCTACAAGTTACCTTCCATTAAATGTAGCTAAGCTACATGATACTCTCCATTAAATGTAGCTAAGCCACAAGTTACTCTCCATAAAATGTAACTAAGCTACAAGTTACTCTCCATTAAATTTAACTAAGCTACAATTAACTCTACATTAAATGTAGCTAAGTTACAAGTTACTCTCCATTAAATGTAGCTAAGCGACAAGTTACTCTCATTAAATGTAACTAAGCTACAAGTTACTCTCCATTAAATGTATCTAAGCTACAAGTTACTCTCCGTTAAATGTAGCTAAGCGACAAGTTACTCTCCATTAAATGTAACTAAGCTACAAGTTACTCTCCATTAAATGTAACAAAGCTACAAGTTACTCTCCATTAAATGTAACTAAGCTACAAGTTACTCTCCATTAAATGTATCTAAGCTACATGTTACTCTCCGTAAAATGTAACTAAGCTACAAGTTACCTTCCATTAAATGTAGCTAAGCTACAAGTTACTCGCCATAAAATGTAACTAAGTTACAAGTTACTCTCCATTAAAGCTAGTTAACCTACAAGTTACTCTCCAATAAATGTAGCTAAGTTACAAGTTACTCTCCATTAAATGTAGATAAGCTACAAGTTACTTGCCATAAAATGTAACTAAGTTACATGTTGCTCTACATTAAATGTAACTAAGCTACAAGTTACTCTCCATTAAATGTAACTAAGCTACAAGTTACTCTCCATTAAATGTAACTAAGCTACAAGTTAGTCTCCATTAAATGTAACTAAGCTACAAATTACTCCCCATTAATTGTAGATAAGTTACTCTCCATTGATTGTAGATAAGTTACAAGTTAATCTCCATTAAATGTAACTAAGCAATGTCACGATTTGACGACAACGGGAAGGTGGGGGACCGGTACTTTTTTAGAGGCGGTATAGTACCGAATATGATTCATTTTTATCACAATATCGTACAACCCTAAAAAATTATATATGTTTTGTCAACAATTAAAAATATTAGTTGTAATTTTACATCTTTCATCCCCGTGAAGTCTACAATGCAAGCATTGGGTTGGAAGTGGGCAGGAATGCTTCAAAGGCTCATCAGACTTTCTTCCTGGAACAAAGATGCAATCTGTGACAGCAGCTCTTCCTATTCATTTTTATTCCCCGTCCTCACCCCCGTCATGATTGCATCTCAGACAAAAGGCTGCCGTTGGAAGCTGATTGCATTCTTCCTGCCAGGGAGGTGTGTTCCCCAGGCAGGAGATTAGGGCTGCTGGGGGGGGTGAAGAAGAGCCAGAAGAGCCAGAGCTTCTATTAAGAGCAAGAGCCCCTTATTAGTGCCCCCCCGTTTCCTGCCAGCTTCCCACGAGCATGCGCTTCTAACGCCTTTTTTTGTTGGCTGCAAATCCACCACAAAGTCAGTGCCTAGCGGGGCTTTTCCCGGGCTTTCATGAGGCTTAAAGTGCAACGCTGCCAGCGGGGGGGCTTTTTGCGAGGGGATTGGCGTTGAAGCGCGTTTAAGAAAACATTCTGGACCGTGCACAGAAGCCGGAGAGACCATGTAGGAGCTCAACGAGGCACACGGAATTGGGTCGTAATCCTGTCCCAGGGACGAGGCACGCTTCACGGTCCCAGTCCGGCAGGGTCCACCTCAGCTCTTTGTGTCTTCCTGTTGACCATTGTGGCTGACGCTTCTACAGAACCACATCATCCATGTCTTTGTAGCACGCTGCATTCTGAATTTGTAATGGGAATTCATCAGAATCAGAATAACTTTATTGTCATTGTATGGAAACAACGAAATTGGACAGCAATCCAGCTTTTAAAACAAACCTACATACAATAGTCTTAAGACAACAACAATAATACAATTTAAAATCTTAATAAAATGTAAAAAAAACATATTGCACAGTAGATCTTTATCAGAGGTAAGCAAGTTAATAAAGTGGTGAGTGTTCAGGTAAGTGCAGAGTTTAGGGCAATAACAGCTCCAGGATAGAAACTGTTTTTTCAGTCGATTTGTCCTTGCTTTGATGGTCTTATAGAGTTCAAGTGGGATGAGTCCTTGAGGATGCTGTTCACGGAGTTAGATTACGTGGATTTAAATCCGCTGCAATTCTGCAGAATTCCTTCTAACAGGCACGTTTAACAAAAGTTTTGTTATAAACTAATTCGCCCGTTTTATAAACACTTTGGTAAAGTCAAACATTCTCGGAAAATACCTATTTTTACATAATTTTCCAGAATTCCTCACACTAATTTTGATCTGTTTTATGTAATGTATAAAAACTAACTAGGATTTTATCGTAATATGTAGTGTTGTTTTACTTAAATTTCTTAAATAACTTGAATGGTTATTTTAACAGTAAAATTCTGTAAATTTTAGTGTTTTTTAGTTTTTTTTACACAGAATTAATCGGAATTTTTTTTTTTTTTTCCTATTGTTGATTTAATCGTAAAATTCTGGCGACTGAATTGCCAGGTTTTTTTTTTTATTTTACCGTAAATGTTATTGGATTCTTTTTTTTTTTACACATAATTAGTGTAAATAGATAACAACACCATTGTTAATTTAATCCTAAAATCCATCTGTCCATCCATTTTCTACCGCTTATTCCCTTTTTGGGGTCGCGGGGGGCGCTGGAGCCTATCTCAGCTACAATCGGGCAGAAGGCGGGGTACACCCTGGACAAGTCGCCACCTCATCGCAGATCCTAAAATTGTAATGTATAAAAAACTAGCAGCTCATTCACCAGGATTTTACCGTAAAATGTAGTTTTATTACATAACATTTCTGTAAATTGAATAACTTGAATAGTTATTTTTACAGCAAAATTCTGGCGACTGAGCTGCCAGTTTTTTTTCCGTAAAAGACATTAGATTATTTTTTTACACATAATTAGTGTAAATAGAAAACAGTATCATTGTTAATTTAATCCTAAAATTCTGGCTACCGAGCTGCCATTTTTTACTGTAAATGTTAGTGATTTTTTTGTATTTTTTCACACACAATTACTCGAAATAGAAAACAGTACTATTGTTAATTTAATCGTAAAATTCCGGCGACTGAGTTGCCAGGGTTTGTTTGTTTTTTTACCGTAAATGTTATTGGGTTCTTTTTTACACATAATTAGTGTAAATAGAAAACCGTACTATTGTTAATTTAATTGTAAAATTCTGGCTATGGAGCTGCCAGTTTGTTATTGTAAATATTATTGTTTTTTTTGTTTTGTTTATTTTATCACAAAATTACTCGAAACAGAAAATTAAATTAATCGTAAATTTCTGGCAATTTAGCTGCCATTTTTTTTACTATAAATGTTAGTTTTTTGTTTTTTTCTTAACACAAAATTACTCGAAACAGAAAATGGTACCATTGTTAGTTTTATGGTAAAATTCTGGCTATGGAGCTGCCAGTTTGTTACTGTAAATATTATTGTTTTTTTTGTTTTTGTTTATTTTATCACAAAATTACTCGAAACAGAAAATTAAATTAATCGTAAATTTCTGGCAATTTAGCTGCCATTTTTTTTACTGTAAATGTTATTGAGTTCTTTTTTTTTTTTTTTTTACACATAATTAGTTTAAATAGAAATCGGTACCATTGTTATTTTAAACCTTAAAATTCTGGCGACTGAACTACCAGTTTGTTTGTTTTTACCGTAAATGTTATTGAGTTATTTTTTTACACATAATTAGCGTAAATAGAAAACAGTACCATTGTTAATTTAATCGTAAAATTCTGGCTATCGAACTGCCATTTTTTTTTTACCGTAAATGTTATTGGGTTCTTTTATACACATAATTAGCGTAAATAGAAAACGGTACCATTATTTTAATCGTAAAATTGTAATGTATAGCAGCTCAGTTGCCAGGATTTTACCATACAATGAAGTGTTTTTTACATAACATTTCTGTAAATGTAATAACTTAAATGGTTATTTTTACAGTAAACTTCTGTAAAATTTAGTGTTATTTATTTTATTTTTTAACACACACTTACTTGAAACAGAAAACGGCACCATTGATAATTTAATGGTAAAATTATGTCGACTGAGCTGCCAGTTTTTTTTACCGTAAATGTTTGTGGATTCTTTTTTCTTTACACATTATTTGTGTAAATAGAAAACATTACCATTGTTAATTTAATCCTAAAATTCTGGCGACTGAGCTGCCAGTTTTTTACTGTAAATGTTATTGGGTTCTTTTTTACACATAACGTAAATAGAAAACAGTACCGTTGTTAATTTAATCTTAAAATTGTAATGTATAAAAAACTGACAGCTCAGTCACCAGAATTTTACCGTAAAATGTAGTTTTTTTACATAACATTTCTGTAAATTTAATAACTTGAATGGTTATTTTTACAGCAAAATTCTGGCGACTGAGCTGCCAGTTTTTTTTTTCCGTAAAAGTTATTAGATTATTTTTTACACATAATTAGTGTAAATAGAAAACAGTATCATTGTTAATTTAATCCTAAAATTTTGGCTACCGAGCTGCCATTTTTTTACTGTAAATGTTAGTGATTTTTTGTATTTTTTCACACACTATTACTCAAAATAGAAAACAGTACTATTGTTAATTTAGTCGTAAAATTCCGGCGACTGAGTTGCCAGGGTTTGTTGTTTTTTTTACCGTAAATGTTATTGGGTTCTGTTTTACACATAATTAGTGTAAATTGAAAAAGATATCATCGTTAATTTAATCGTAAAATTATAATATATAAAAAACTAGCAGCTCAGTCGCCATAATTGTACCGAAAAGTGTAGTGTTTTTTACATAAAATTTGAATGGTTATTTATACAGTAAAATTCTGGCGACTGAGCTGCCAGTTTTGTTGATTTTTTTAACACAGAATTACTCAAAACAGAAAACGGTACTATTGTTAATTTAATGGTAAAATTCTGGTGACTGAGCTGCCAGTTTTTTTTTTACAATAAATGTTATTGGGTTCTTTTTTTACGCATAATTAGCATAAATAGAAAACAGTACCATTGTTAATTTAATCCTAAAATTCTGGCTATCGAGCTGCCATTTTTTTTACTGTAAATGTTAGTGATTTTTTTGTATTTATTCACACACAATTACTCGAAATAGAAAACAGTACTATTGTTAATTTCATCGTAAAATTTCGGCGACTGAGTTGCCAGGTTTTTTTTTTACCGTAAATGTTATTGGGTTCTTTTTTACACATAATTAGTGTAAATAGAAAACTGTACTATTGTTAATTTAATCGTAAAATTCTGGATTTGTTACTGTAAATATTATTGGTTTTTTTTGTTTGTTAATTGGATTTTCATTTGTTGCCACTTCAAATCATCAAAATTAAATGAAATAAACATTTGAATGCATCAGTCTGTGTGCAATGAATAAATATAATGTACAAGTTACACCTTTTGAATGCAATTACTGAAATAAATCAAGTTTTTCAAAATATTCTAATTTACTGGCTTTTACCTGTATTGTCATTGTATGGAAACAATGAAATTGGACAGCAATCCAGCTCAGTGCTTTTAAAACAAACCTACATAAAATAGTCTTAAGACTACAACAATTTAAAATTTAAAAACTTAATAAAAATGTAAAAAAACATATTGCACAGTAGATCTTTATCAGAGGTAAGCAAGTTAATAAAGTAGTGAGTGTTCAGGTAAGTTTTTCAAAATATTCTAATTTACTGGCTTTTACCTGTATATTGGGAAAAAACAAACTGTTTTTTTTTTTTATTTAATTTAATTTTTAAACTATAATAGGCAAAGTATAGTTATTTGTGCTCAAATGAAAGATGAGTCAATGACTAAAAATAAGTAAATTTACATTTCTAGAAATAAAATGTGGCAAATCATTTGCGGTGTCGTCTCTCCTTCAGTTTGGGTGTTCTCGGCCTGAAAAAAAAAAAAAAAGTTTTTCAAAGATTTTTCCCTTTTCATCTTTTTTCCTGAGAACACGACGTTCCTTCTGTGTTGACTTTCTATCCGTGGCGTGATGAAAGCGAGCGTCTGCGAGATGAGCGAGAGGCAAAGTGCAAACAGCCTTGAGAATCTGCAAGCCATTCTTCTTTTTAGGGGCTCCTGTGAGTCAACACAGCAGGACCAGACTTCAGGGGAGGTGGGAGGAAGGGATGGGGGTTGCCATGGTGAGGGTCAGCTGGCCGCCATGGCAACAGGCCACAGACAGATAGCAGAGGGGGGGGGGGGGGGGTGACTCACAAGCGGAGGGAATACAGGTTCACCACTATTGGCTCAATAGCCCGCTTGGAAATTGCTGTTTTCTTGCAGGCGTTTACACTCCCACACAATCACTCTCCTCCATCCCCTCCGTCTCCTCCATCCCGTCCGGCTCAAACACCAAATTAGCAGCCATGCTGATGGACTCAGTGAAATGGTGAACATCCTCAAATCCCCTCAAGGTGATGCTTGTGCACAGAGATGGAGCCTTTTGGTTTTAATACACAACATTTACATGTTTATATATTTGATGATTAGCATACAGCACACATTTGTTTGGAACATGGAGTCAAGTTACTCTCCATTAAATGTAACTCAGCTACAAGTTACTCTCCATTAAATGTAACTCAGCTACATGTTACTCTCCATTAAATGTAACTGAGCTACAAGTTACTCTCCATTAAATGTAGCTAAGCTACAAGTTACTCTCCATTAAATGTAGATAAGTTGCAAGTTACTCTCCATTAAATGTAACTAAGCTACAAGTTACTCTCCATTAAATGTAGCTAAGCTACAGGTTACTCTCCATTAAATGTAGATAAGTTGCAAGTTACTCTCCATTAAATGTAACTAAGCTACAAGTTACTCTCCATTAAATGTAGCCAAGCTACAAGTTACTCTCCATTAAATGTAGCTCAGCTACAAGTTACTCTCCATTAAATGTAGCTAAGCTACAGGTTACTCTCCATTAAATGTAGATAAGTTGCAAGTTACTCTCCATTAAATGTAACTAAGCTACAAGTTACTCTCCATTAAATGTAACTAAGTTACGCTCCATTAAATGTAGCTAAGTTACAAGTTACTCTCCATTAAATGTAGCTAAGTTACAAGTTACTCTCCATTACATGTAACTAAACTACAAGTTACTTTCCATTAAATGTAGCTGAGCTACAAGTTACTCTCCATTAAATGTAGCTCAGCTACAAGTTACTCTCCATTAAATGTAACTAAGCTACAAGTTACTCTCCATTAAATGTAACTAAGCTACAAGTTACTCTCCATTAAATGTAACTAAGCTACGAGTTACTCTCCATTAAATGTAACTAAGCTACGAGTTACTCTCCATTAAATGTAACTAAGCTTCGAGTTGCTCTCCATTAAATGTAGCTAAGCTACAAGTTACTCTCCATTACATGTAGATAAGTTGCAGGTTACTCTCCATTAAATGTAGATAAGTTGCAAGTTACTCTCCATTAAATGTAACTAAGCTACAAGTTACTCCATTAAATTTAACTAAGCTACAAGTTACTCTCCATTAAATGTAGCTTAGCTTCAAGTTATTTTTCATTAAATGGAGCTAAGTTACAAGTTACTCTTCATTAAATGTAGCTAAGCTACAAGTTACTTTCCATTAAACATAGCTAAGCTACAAGTTACTCTCCATTAAATGTAGCTAAGCTACAAGTTACTCTCCATTAAATGTAACTAAGCTACAAGTTACTCTCCATTAAATGTAACTAAGCTTCGAGTTGCTCTCCATTAAATGTAGCTAAGCTACAAGTTACTCTCCATTAAATGTAACTAAGCTACAAGTTACTCGCCATTAAATGTAACTAAGCTACAAGTTACTCTCCATTATATGTAACTAAGCTACAAGTTACTCTCCATTAAATGTAACTAAGCTACAAGTTACTCTCCATTAAATGTAAGCTACAAGTTACTCTGCATTAAATGTAACTAAGCTACAAGTTACTCTCCATTAAATGTAACTAAGCTACAAGTTATTCTCCATTAAATGTAGCTAAGCTACAAGTTACTCTTCATTAAATGTAGCTAAGCTACAAGTTACTCTCCATTAAATGTAACTGAGCTACGAGTTACTCTCCATTAAATGTAACTAAGCTACAAGTTACTCTCCATTAAATGTAACTAAGCTACAAGTTATTCTCCATTAAATGTAGCTAAGCTACAAGTTACTCTCCATTAAATGTAACTGAGCTACAAGTTACTCTCCATTAAATGTAACTAAGCTACAAGTTACTCTCCATTAAATGTAACTCAGCTACAAGTTACTCTCCATTAAATGTAACTAAGCTACAAGTTACTCTCCATTAAATGTAACTCAGCTACAAGTTACTCTCCATTAAATGTAACTAAGCTACAAGTTACTCTCCATTAAATGTAGCTAAGCTACAAGTTACTCTCCATTAAATGTAACTAAGCTACAAGTTACTCTCCGTTAAATGTAGCTAAGCTACAAGTTACTCTCATTAAATGTAACTAAGCTACAAGTTACTCTCCATTAAATGTAGCTAAGTTACAAGTTACTCTCTATTAAATGTAACTAAGCTACAAGTTACTTTCCATTACATGTAACTAAGCTACAAGTTACTTTCCATTAAATGTAACTAAGCTACAAGTTACTCTCAATTAAATGTAACTAAGCTGCAAGTTACTCTCCATTAAATGTAGCTAAACTACAAGTTACTCTCCATTAAATGTAGCTCAGCTACAAGTTACTCTCCATTAAATTTAGTTAATCTACAAGTTACTCTCCATTAAATGTAGCTAAGCTACAAGTTACTCTCCATTAAATGTAGCTAAGCTACAAGTTGCTCTCCATTAAATGTAGCTAAGCTACAAGTTACTCTCCATTAAATGTAGCTAAGCTACAAGTTGCTCTCCATTAAATGTAGCTAAGCTACAAGTTACTCTCCATTAAATGTAGCTAATCTGCAGGTTACTCTCCATTAAATGTAGATAAGTTGCAAGTTACTCTCCATTAAATGTAACTAAGCTACAAGTTACTCTCCATTAAATGTAGCTAAGCTACAAGTTGCTCTCCATTAAATGTTGCTAAGCTACAAGTTACTCTCCATTAAATGTAGCTGAGCTACAAGTTACTCTCCATTAAATGTAGCTAAGCTACAAGTTACTCTCCATTAAATGTAGCTAAGCTACAAGTTACTCTCCATTAAATGGAGCTAAGTTACAAGTTACTCTCCATTAAATGTAACTAAGCTACAAATTACTCTCCATTAAATGTAGCTAAGCTACAAGTTACTCTCCATTAAATGTAGCTAAGCTACAAGTTACTCTCCATTAAATGTAGCTAAACTACCAGTTACTCTTCATTAATTGTAACTAAGCTACAAGTTATTCTCTTAAATTGAGGAAAATATGTAAATAACAAATGTTAAATGTTATTAAGAATGTGCCTGTCACTACATAACATATATACTTACATCATATATTTACAACTTTAATGGAAGTGTTTGGATGTTTTAATTAAGTGTTAATAGACAGACTTTTGATTACATTTATTCAATTTTTAGAATCCATAAAAAAAGTAAAAACACGTGTGTGCCTGTCTTACATAATGATTGTGAATAATAGGCAAAATTCCACATGTATATACAACTTTAATGGAAGTGTTTGGATGTTTTTTTAAGTGTTTGTAGACAGACTTTTGATTACATTTATTCAGTTTTTAGAATGCATAAAAAAAGAAAAACATATGTGTGCCTGTCTTACATAATGATTGTGAATAATAGGCAAAATTCCACATAAATACAGTTCCCCTTTAAAGAGAGTGATGCATTTGTGAAATTAATGCGTCATTGTATGCTTAAAATTAGAACAATATTAAATGTTATTAAGAATGTGCCTGTCACTACATAACATATATACTTACATATTGTATATAAAACTTTAATGGAAGTGTATGGATGTTTTTTTAAGTGTTTATAGACAGACTTTTGATTACATTTATTCCGCTTTTAGAATGCATAAAAAAAGAAAAACATACAGTATATGTGCCTGTCTTACATAATGATTGTGAATAATAGGCAAAATTCCCCAAAAAATGCAGTTCCCCTTTAAAGAGAGTGATGCATTTGTGAAATTAATGCGTCATCGTATGCTTAAAATTAGAAAAATATTTAAATGTTATTAAGAATGTGCCTGTCATTACATAACATATATACTTACATCATGTATATAAAACTTTAATGGAAGTGTTTGGATGTTTTTTTAAGCGCTTTATAGGCAGACTTTTGATTACATTTATTTAGTTTTTAGAATGCATAAAAAAAGAAAAACACATATGTGCCTGTCTTACATAATGATTGTGAATAATAGGCAAAATTCCACATAAATACAGTTCCCCTTTAAAGAGAGTGATGCATTAGTGAAATTAATGCATCATTGTATGCTTAAAATATGTAAATATTAAATGTTAGTAAGTATGTGCCTGTCACTACATAACATATATACTTACATATTGTATATAAAACTTTAATGGAAGTGTTTGGATGTTTTTTTAAGTGTTTATTGACAGACTTTTTATTACATTTATTCAGTTTTTAGAATCCATAGAAAAAGTAAAAACATATGTGTGCCTGTCTTACATAATGATTGTGAATAATAGGCAAAATTCCCCAAAAATGCAGTTCCCTTTAAAAGAGAGCAATGCATTTGTGAAATTAATGGATCAGCTTATGCTTAAATTTAGCAAAATATGTAAATAATAAATGTTAAATGTTATTAAGAATGTGCCTGTCACTACATAACATATATACTTACATCATGTATATACAACTTTAATGGAAGTGTTTGGATGTTTTAATTAAGTGTTTGTAGACAGACTTTTGATTACATTTATTCAGTTTTTAGAATGCATAAAAAAAGAAAAACATATGTGTGCCTGTCTTACATAATGATTGTGAATAATAGGCAAAATTCCACATAAATATACAACTTTAATGGAAGTGTTTTGATGTTTTAATTAAGTGTTTATATACAGACTTTTGATTACATTTATTCAGTTTTTAGAATACATAAAAAAAAAAAAACATATGTGTGCCTGTCTTACATAAGGATTGTGAATAATAGGCAAAATTCCCCAAAAAATGCAGTTCCCCTTTAAAGAGAGTGATGTATTTGTGTAATTAATATGTCAGCATATGCTTAAATCTAGCAAAATATGTAAATAATAAATGTTATTTAGAATGTGCCTGTCACTACATAACATATATACTTACATCATGTATTTACAACTTTAATGGAAGTGTTTGGATTATTTTTTAAGTGTTTATAGACAGACTTTTGATTACATTTATTCAGTTTTTAGAATCCATAAAAAAAAGTAAAAACATATGTGTGCCTGTCTTACATAATGATTGTGAATAATAGGCAAAATTCCACATAAGTACAGTTCCCCTTTAAAGAGAGCGATGCATTTGTGAAATTAATGTGTCATTGTATGTTTAAATATAGAAACATATGTAATTATTAAATGTTATTAAGAACGTGCCTGTCACTACATAACATATATACTTACATCATATATATACAACACTAATGGAAGTGTTTGGATGTTTTAATTAAGTGTTTATAGACAGACTTTTGATTACATTTATTCAGTTTTTAGAATCCATAAAAAAAGTAAAAACATATGTGTGCCTGTCTTACATAATGATTGTGAATAATAGGCAAAATTCCCCAAAAAATGCAGTTCCCCTTTAAAGAGAGTGATGTATTTGTGAAATTAATGCGTCATCGTATACTTAAAATTAGAAACATATTTAAATGTTATTAAGAATGTGCCTGTCATTACATAACATATATACTTACATCATGTATATAAAACTTTAATGGAAGTGTTTGGATGTTTTTTTAAGCGCTTTATAGGCAGACTTTTGATTACATGTATTTAGTTTTCAGAATGCATAAAAATGTAAAAACATATGTGTGCCTATCTTACATAGGGATTGTGAATAATAGGCAAAATTCCAAAAAAAATGCAGTCCCCCTTTAAAGAGAGTGATGCATTAGTGAAATTAATGCATCATTGTATGCTTAAAATATGTAAATATTAAATGTTAGTAAGTATGTGCCTGTCACTACATAACATATATACTTACATCATGTATAGAAAACCTTAATGAAAGTGTTTGTATGTTTTTTTAAGTGTTTGTAGACAGACTTTTGATTACATTTATTCAGTTTTTAGAAACATAAAAAAAAACATATGTGTGCCTGTCTTACATAATGATTGTGAATAATAGGCAAAATTCCACATAAATACAGTTCCCCTTTTAAGAGAGCGATGCATTTGTGAAATTAATGCGTCATCGTATGCTTAAATATAGAAAAATATGTCATTATTAAATGTTATTAAGAATGTGCCTGTCACTACATAACATATATACTTACATTATATATATACAACTTTAATGGAAGTGTTTGGATGTTTTAATTAAGTGTTTATAGACATACTTTTGATTACATTTATTCCGCTTTTAGAATGCATAAAAAAAGAAAAACATACAGTATGTGTGCCTGTCTTACATAAGGATTGTGAATAATAGGCAAAATTCCACATAAATGCAGTTCCCCTTTAAAGAGAGCAATGCATTTGTGAAATGAATGCGTCATTGTATGCTTAAAATTAGATTGGATGTTTTTTTAAGTGCTTTATAGACAGACTTTTGATTACATTTATTTAGTTTTTAGAATGCATAAAAAAAAAAAAAAACGTATGTGTGCTTGTCTTACATAAGGATTGTGAATAATAGGCGAAAAAAAAATGCAGTTCCTCTTTAAAGAGAGCGATACATTTGTGAAATGAATGTCATCATATACCTGAAATTAGAACAATATGTAAATATTAAATGTTATTAAGAATGTGCCTGTCACTACATAACATATATACTTACATCATGTATATACAACTTTAATGGAAGTGTTTGGATGTTTTTTTAAGTGTAGACAGACTTTTGATTACATTTATTCAGTTTTTAGAATATATATTAAAAAAAAAAACAATATATGTGTGCCTGTCTTACATAAGGATTGTGAATAATAGGCAAAATTCCCCAAAAATGCAGTTCCCCTTTAAAGAAAGCAATGTATTTGTGAAATAAATGTGTCATTGTATGCTTAAAATTAGAAAAAATATTAGATGTTATTAAGAATGTGCCTGTCACTACATAACATATATACTTACATATTGTATATAAAACTTTAATGGAAGTGTTTGGAAGTTTTTTTAAGTGTTTATGGACAGACTTTTGATCACATTTATTCCGCTTTTAGAATGCATAAAAAAAGAAAAACATACAGTATGTGTGCCTGTCTTACATAATGATTGTGAATAATAGGCAAAATTCCCCCAAAAATGCAGTTCCCCTTTAAAGAGAGTGATGTATTTGTGTAATTAATGCGTCAGCATATGCTTAAATTTAGCAAAATATGTAAATAATAAATGTTAAATGTTATTAAGAATGTGCCTGTCACTACATAACATATATACTTACATCATATATATACAACTTTAATGGAAGTGTTTGGATGTTTTTTTAAGTGTTTGTAGACAGACTTTTGATTACATTTATTCAGTTTTTAGAAACATAAAAAAAAAACATGTGTGCCTGTCTTACATAAGGATTGTGAATAATAGGCAAAATTCCACATAAATATACAACTTTAATGGAAGTGTTTGGATGTTTTTTTAAGTGTTTGTAGACAGACTTTTGATTACATTTATTCAGTTTTTAGAAACATTAAAAAAAAAAACATATGTGTGCCTGTCTTACATAATGATTGTGAATAATAGGCAAAATTCCCCAAAAAATGCAGTTCCCCTTTAAAGAGAGCGATGTATTTGTGTAATTAATGCATCAGCATATGCTTAAATTTAGCAAAATATGTAAACAATAAATGTTAAATGTTATAAAGAATGTGCCTGTCACTTTATAACATACATATACTTACATCATGTATATACAACTTTAATGGAAGTGTTTGGATGTTTTTTTAAGTGTTTGTAGACAGACTTTTGATTACATTTATTCAGTTTTTAGAAACATTAAAAAAAAACGTGTGCCTGTCTTACATAAGGATTGTGAATAATAGGCACAATTCCACATAAATATACAACTTTAATGGAAGTGTTTGGATGTTTTTTTAAGTGTTTGTAGACAGACTTTTGATTACATTTATTCAGTTTTTAGAATACATTAAAAAAAACAAAAACATTTGTGTGCCTGTCTTACATAAGGATTGTGAATAATAGGCAAAATTCCCCAAAAATGCAGTTCCCCTTTAAAGAGAGCAATGCATTTGTGAAATTAATGCATCAGTATATGCTTAAATTGAGCAAAATATGTAAATAATAAATATTAAATGTTATTAAGTATGTGCCTGTCACTACATAACATATATACTTACATCATATATATACAACTTTAATGGAAGTGTTTGGATGTTTTAATTAAGTGTTTATAGACAGACTTTTGATTACATTTATTCAGTTTTTAAAATCCATAAAAAAAGTAAAAACATATGTGTGCCTGTCTTACATAATGATTGTGAATAATAGGCACAATTCCACATAAATGCAGTTCCCCTTCAAAGAGAGCGATGACCAGGGAGAGCAGGTCCTCTCAAGCCAAAGCCGATCTTTTATTTATGACCCGCAGGAAGTCCTTGGCGGTGTCCTCTCGATGATACCCAGGAAGTAAGCACAAAACGCAGCCCACGAGGCGCAGTCAGCAGGGGGTCTTTTTTTTTTTTTTTTTAAAGGATCCATTTTCGACACGCTTCTCTTTCTCTCCCTCAGCTCCTCCGAGATTCACCAAGATCCCCACGGACCAGATCGGCGTGTCGGGGGGCGTGGCGTCGTTCGTGTGCCAGGCGGCCGGGAGCCCCAAGCCGGTGGTCTACTGGAACAAGAAGGGCAAGAAGGTCAACTCTCAGCGTATCGAGGTGGTTGTCACAGTTCGCCAACTCTCTACGTTGGCAGCAGCACGACACTTTGCATTTCATCACAACACATTTGTGAAAGTGGATTACAATCCTTAACTTCATATTTCAACCCTGAGGAGACAAAGGCAGACCTGTTTTCCTTTCACTTTATTTTTGCTCTATTTTGGCCATCATTTTTATTGTGTTACTCTATTATACATGACTTTTTTTATCTTACATTTTAAGATTTCATCACCAATTCTTCTACAACAAAACACTTGCAGTTCTTCGACAAACCCAAACAGCACATCAAAGTCCTTCATTTTTTTTAAAGAGAATAACATTTTTTTTTAGCTTAAATCTTTTGACCAACTTTAGTTCTAAACAAAAATACCAAGCATTGTAATGTTTTTTGTTTTGTTTTAGGACCATCAAACATAACTCATGTGATTACACTCAAAGGCAGGGTCCGATGTCCAATTCTGATTTTTTTGCCAAATCCGATCTTTTTAGTAGAGGTTCCATTACAAAAAAAAAAAAAAAAAAAAAATCTCGGATAAGCGGAAGAAGAAGGATGAATGGATGGATAAAAAAAAAAAAAAAAAATATATATATATATATATATATATATATATATATATATTATTTTTAGTAGCCGTTCACATTACACACACACACACAAAAAAAAAAGATGCAATCTGACTCGCATGTAGACACGACGCAATGTTTACAGGAGTAAAAAATGTCTTCAGCTCTCGTCAGTTTCAGTATTGGCACATTTGTGACACTTTCTAGGATTTTCTGCAATCAAACTCGATGGAATAATTCTGGTTGTGGATACCGACCTCGAAGCAATTGTATTTGGCACATGGTGTAATGTGTGACCAGTAGATGGCAGTCACACATAAGAGATATGTGTAGACTGCAATGTACCAAATAATATATCAAAACTTTAAATATTTATTACAAAAAAAAAAAAAAAAAAAATATATATATATATATATATATATATATATATATATATATATATATATATATATATATATATATATATTTTTTTTAGTAGCCGTTCACATTACAAAAAAAAAAAGGGAATAACATTTTTTTTTTTAGCTTAAATCAGTTCTAAACAAAAATATCAAACATTGTAATGTTTTTTTTTTTTTTAGGACCATCAAAAATAACTCATGTGATTACACTCAAAGGCTACTGCAGGGTCGGATGTCCAATTCCGATTTTTTTTTTGCCAAATCCGATCTTTTTAGTAGAGGTTCCATTACAAAAAAAAAAAAAAAAAAAAAAAAAAAAAAAAATCTCGGATAAGCGGAAGAAGATGGATGGATGGATATATTCTTTTAGTAGCCGTTCACATTACACACACACACACACAAAAAAAAAGATTTCTAATGTGAATGCAATCTGACTCGCATGTAGACACGACGCAATGTTTACAGGAGTAAAAAATGTCTTCAGCTCTCGTCAGTTTCAGTATTGGCACATTTGTGGCACTTTCTAGGATTTTCTGCAATCAAACTCGATGGAATAGTTCTGGTTGTGGATACCGACCTCGAAGCAAT
>NC_084566.2:42946624-42979124 GCF_033978685.3 Nerophis lumbriciformis | reverse complement strand
CTTTAAATATTTATTACAAAAAAATAAAAAGAAGTGATTTCTAATGTGAATGCAATCTGACTCGCATGTAGACACGACGCAATGTTTACAGGAGTAAAAAATGTCTTCAGCTCTCGTCGGTTTCAATATTGGCACATTTGCCAACTCGATGGAATAATTCTGGTTGTGGATACCGACCTCGAAACAATTTTATTCGGTACATGGTGTAATGTGTGACCAGTAGATGGCAATCGCACATAAGAGAGACATGTAGACTGCAATATGACGCCAGTAAACAACACCAAAAGAGTAAATGTTTATTACAAACAAACAAAGAAGTGATTTATAATGTGAATGCAGTCTGACTCACATGTAGAAGGAGGAAAAAGAGCATGTCCCAAATTCCAAGCTGCTGTTTTGAGGCATGTAAAAAAAAAAAATGCACTTTGTGACTTCAATAATAAATATGGCAGTGCCATGTTGGCATTTTTTTACATAACTTGAGTTGATTTATTTTGGAAAACCTTGGCGTAATAATGTGTTAATTCCACGACTGTATATATCGGTATTGCTTGATATCGGAATTAGTAATTAAGAGTTGGACAATATCGGAATATCGGCAAAAAAGTCATTATCGGACATCTCTAGTTATTATTATTATTATTGTTGTGTTTTGATGCAATTGAGGCCAAATGAAGTGCAAAGGAAAAGAGCACTTCGGCAATGGGGAGTCGCGCTACATCCATGCATTCATCCGTTCAATACATAAAGCAGTGGCAATGAAACAGGAGTTCAGAACATTCCATACTTAAAAAAACTAACTATCAGTTTATTGAGTATTAGATTTATTTACTGTTGAAGGAAATGTGCAGATGTCCATCCCCGCTTGAAAATACTGCAGTTGTACATGTTCTACCACTCAGTGTAGATCTTTGTGTACGATGTCCCTCTCAGGTTTAATACAGAAACATTTTGGCAGAACGACCGTACGCCAAAAAAGCCAATATGGAGCATTTAGTTGTGCTCACGCGAGCGTGTGTCGGAGGAGAGGAAGCTAAGTGGTAGTCAGTCTGAACAGATCACAGTGTTGGTGGTCTTCATGCACCAGCGAGCACTTTCCATCGTTTTCTGCGTGCATGCTATTGAGTGTTTAATGCATGGAATAACATTCCAGTCCACACAGCCAGCCTGTGGTGGTAAGTACCGGCTGTCTTTTTACACGACACACCGCTTTCCTGCAGGTACGTGTCTTCGTGACGAGCAGTAAAATCAATAATTGTTTTTCTTTATATTTTAACATATGTGTTGCTGAGTCTGACTCCACTGTAAATGTAACCTAAATGGAAGAAAAATGCAACACTTGAATGGGAAAAGCGAGCAAAAAAGAAAAAGCCTCACTTCCTCACCTCAGTCTTTGTTTAGTTTTATTGTTTTATTGATTTATTTGTTCGAGTGTATATCCTTTCACGTGCATGTAGATGATGAGAAGCGACTGACCTTATTGTCACTATGCAACTCATGCAGTATAGACCATTTTTTTAAGTATAAATTGTTCCAAAATAGATAAATAACAAAAAAGTACAAAGAAAAAGAACCATTCTGAATTTATTGATAATCCTATTTATCTCACCATGACTTTAAAAGTCTGATAATAAAGACAACGCACGATGTAAGTGTCTGTATTAACTATGTTAGCCTACTATCAAAATGACTTTAAAAGTCTTATATAAGTGTCATAATGAAGGCAACACATGATGTAAGCGTCCATATTAGCCTACTATCAAAATGACTTTAAAAGTCTCATATAAGTGTTATAATGAAGGCAACACATGATGTAAGTGTCTATATTAGCCTACCATCAAAATGACTTTAAAAGTCTTATATAAGTGTTATAATGAAGGCAACACATGATGTAAGTGTCTATATTAGCCTACTATCAAAATGACGTTAAAAGTCTTATATACGTGTTATAATGAAGGCAACACATGATGTAAGTGTCTATATTAGCCTACTATCAAAATGACTTTAAAAGTCTTATATAAGTGTTATAATGAAGACAACACATGATGTGTCTATATTAGCCTACTATCAAAATGACTTTAAAAGTCTTATATAAGTGTTATAATGAAGACAACACGTGATGTAAGTGTCTATATTAGCCTACTATCAAAATGACTTTAAAAGTCTCATATAAGTGTTATAATGAAGGCAACACATGATGTAAGTGTCTATATTAGCCTACTATCAAAATGAATTTAAACGTCTTGTATAAGTGTTATCATGAAGGCAACACATGATGTAAGTGTCTATATTAGCCTACTATCAAAATGACGTTAAAAGTCTTATATACGTGTTATAATGAAGGCAACACATGATGTAAGTGTCTATATTAGCCTACTATCAAAATGACGTTAAAAGTCTTATATAAGTGTTATAATGAAGACAACACGTGATGTAAGTGTCTATATTAGCCAACTATCAAAATGACTTTAAAAGTCTCATATAAGTGTTATAATGAAGACAACACATGATGTAAGTGTCTATATTAGCCTACTATCAAAATGACTTTAAAAGTCTTATATAAGTGTTATAATGAAGGCAACACATGATTCAAGTGTCTATATTAGCCTACTATCAAAATGACTTTAAAAGTCTCATATAAGTGTTATAATGAAGGCAACACATGATGGAAGTGTCTATATTTGCCTACTATCAAAATGACGTTAAAAGTCTTATATAAGTGTTATAATGAAGACAACACATGATGTAAGTGTCTATATTAACCTACTATCAAAATGACTTTAAAAGTCTTATATAAGTGTTATAATGAAGACAACACATGATGTAAGTGTCTATATTAGCCTACTATCAAAATGACTTTAAAAGTCCTATATAAGTGTTATAATGAAGACAACACATGATGTAAGTGTCTATATTAGCCTACTATCAAAATGACTTTAAAAGTCTCATATAAGTGTTATAATGAAGGCAACACATGATGTAAGTGTCTGTATTAGCCTACTATCAAAATTACTTTAAAAGTCTTATATAAGTGTTATAATGAAGGCAACACATGATGTAAGTGTCTATATTAGCCTACTATCAAAATGACTTTAAACGTCTTGTGTAAGTGTTATCATGAAGGCAACACATGATGTAAGTGTCTATATTAACCTACTATCAAAATGACTTTAAAAGTCTTATATAAGTGTTATAATGAAGGCAACACATGATGTAAGTGTCTATATTAGCCTACTATCAAAATGACTTTAAAAGTCGTATGTAAGTGTTATAATGAAGGCAACACATGATGTAAGTGTCTATATTAGCCTACTATCAAAATGACTTTAAAAGTCTTATATAAGTGTTATAATGAAGGCAACACATGATGTAAGTGTCTATATTAGCCTACTATCAAAATGACTTTAAAAGTCTCATATAAGTGTTATAATGAAGACAACACATGATGTAAGTGTCTATATTAGCCTACTATCAAAATGACTTTAAAAGTCTTATATAAGTGTTATAATGAAAGCAACACATGATGTAAGTGTCTATATTAGCCTACTATCAAAATGACTTTAAAAGTCTTATATAAGTGTTATAATGAAGGCAACACATGATGTAAGTGTCTATATTAGCCTACTATCAAAATGACTTTAAAAGTCTTAGATAAGTGTAATCATGAAAGCAACTAATGATGTAAGTGTCTGTATTAGCCTACTATCAAAATTACTTTAAAAGTCCTATACAAGTGTTATAATGAAGACAACACATGATGTAGGTGTCTATATTAGCCTACTATCAAAATGACATTAAAAGTCTTGTATAAGTGTTATAAGGAAGACAACATATGATGTAAGTGTCTATGTTAGTTATATTAGCCTACTATCAAAATGACTTTAAAAGTCTTATATAAGTGTTATAACCAAGACAACACATGATGTAAGTGTCTATATTAGCCTACTATCAAAATGACTTAAAACGTCTTGTATAAGTGTTATAATGAAGGCAACACATGATGTAAGTGTCTATATTAGCCTACTATCAAAATGACTTTAAACGTCTTGTGTAAGTGTTATCATGAAGGCAACACATGATGTAAGTGTCTATATTAACCTACTATCAAAATGACTTTAAAAGTCTTATATAAGTGTTATAATGAAGGCAACACATGATGTAAGTGTCTGTATTAACCTACTATCAAAATGACTTTAAAAGTCTTATATAAGTGTTATAATGAAGACAACACATGATGTAAGTGTCTATATTAGCCTACTATCAAAATGACTTTAAAAGTCGTATGTAAGTGTTATAATGAAGGCAACACATGATGTAAGTGTCTATATTAGCCTACTATCAAAATGACTTTAAAAGTCTCATATAAGTGTTATAATGAAGGCAACACATGATGTAAGTGTCTGTATTAGCCTACTATCAAAATTACTTTAAAAGTCTTATATAAGTGTTATAATGAAGGCAACACATGATGTAAGTGTCTATATTAGCCTACTATCAAAATGACTTTAAACGTCTTGTGTAAGTGTTATCATGAAGGCAACACATGATGTAAGTGTCTATATTAACCTACTATCAAAATGACTTTAAAAGTCTTATATAAGTGTTATAATGAAGGCAACACATGATGTAAGTGTCTATATTAACCTACTATCAAAATGACTTTAAAAGTCTTATATAAGTGTTATAATGAAGACAACACATGATGTAAGTGTCTATATTAGCCTACTATCAAAATGACTTTAAAAGTCGTATGTAAGTGTTATAATGAAGGCAACACATGATGTAAGTGTCTATATTAGCCTACTATCAAAATGACTTTAAAAGTCTTATATAAGTGTTATAATGAAGGCAACACATGATGTAAGTGTCTATATTAGCCTACTATCAAAATGACTTTAAAAGTCTCATATAAGTGTTATAATGAAGACAACACATGATGTAAGTGTCTATATTAGCCTACTATCAAAATGACTTTAAAAGTCTTATATAAGTGTTATAATGAAAGCAACACATGATGTAAGTGTCTATATTAGCCTACTATCAAAATGACTTTAAAAGTCTTATATAAGTGTTATAATGAAGGCAACACATGATGTAAGTGTCTATATTAGCCTACTATCAAAATGACTTTAAAAGTCTTAGATAAGTGTAATCATGAAAGCAACTAATGATGTAAGTGTCTGTATTAGCCTACTATCAAAATTACTTTAAAAGTCCTATACAAGTGTTATAATGAAGACAACACATGATGTAGGTGTCTATATTAGCCTACTATCAAAATGACATTAAAAGTCTTGTATAAGTGTTATAAGGAAGACAACATATGATGTAAGTGTCTATGTTAGTTATATTAGCCTACTATCAAAATGACTTTAAAAGTCTTATATAAGTGTTATAACCAAGACAACACATGATGTAAGTGTCTATATTAGCCTACTATCAAAATGACTTAAAACGTCTTGTATAAGTGTTATCATGAAGGCAACACATGATGTAAGTGTCTATATTAGCCTACTATCAAAATGACTTTAAAAGTCTTATATAAGTGTTATAATGAAGGCAACACATGATGTAAGTGTCTATATTAGCCTACTATCAAAATGACTTTAAAAGTCTTATATAAGTGTTATAATGAAGACAACACATGATGTAAGTGTCTATATTAGCCTACTATCAAAATGACTTTAAAAGTCTTATATAAGTGTTATAATGAAGACAACACATGATGTAAGTGTCTATATTAGCCTACTATCAAAATGAATTTAAACGTCTTATATAAGTGTTATAATGAAGGCAACACATGATGTAAGTGTCTATATTAGCCTACTATCAAAATGACTTTAAAAGTCTTATATAAGTGTTATAATGAAGACAACACATGATGTAAGTGTCTATATTAGCCTACTATCAAAATGACGTTAAAAGTCTTATATAAGTGTTATCATGAAGGCAACACATGATGTAAGTGTCTATATTAGCCTACTATCAAAATGACTTTAAAAGTCTCATATAAGTGTTATAATGAAGGCAACACATGATGTGTCTATATTAGCCTACTATCAAAATGACTTTAAAAGTCTTATATAAGTGTTATAATGAAGGCAACACATGATGTAAGTGTCTATATTAGCCTACTATCAAAATGACTTTAAAAGTCTTATATAAGTGTTATAATGAAGGCAACACATGATGTAAGTGTTTATATTAGCCTACTATCAAAATGACTTTAAAAGTCTTATATAAGTGTTATAATGAAGGCAACACATGATGTAAGTGTTTATATTAGCCTACTATCAAAATGACTTCAAAAGTCTACATTCGTGCCTCCAGTTGGGTGTGACTAATCCATCTTTTTCCTCGTGCACGCTCTCCAGACCATCGAATTCGACGAAGGCGCCGGCGCCGTGCTGAGGATCCAGCCTCTGCGAGCGCCGCGGGACGAGAACATCTACGAGTGCGTGGCGCGCAACAGCGAGGGCGAGATGTCCGTCACCGCCAAGCTGGCCATTATCAGAGGTGAGACAAAAGAGGCCACGCGGCTTCCTTCATTCTGTCCACACGTGCGCCATGGCCTATAAACATCTCCATGGCGGCTAATCACTGCTTCACAGTCTACAACAAGCTATGAACTGGACTCAGTCGCAGCTGCGAGCGCTGGCCGGCCGCCCGGCGCGGCGGCCAAGGACAAAGCAAATTCAGGGGATTAGACTCCCGGGCTGGCAGACAAGCCCCGAAATTGAGGAAGCGACATAGGGGAGGTTGAGGGGAGGTGAAACTAGAAGAAGTCAAGTGGTAGAAAATGAAGGAAAACGGGACGTGAGAGGAGGAAAAGAAGGTAAGAAGAATGGAGGACTTGGCCGTGCCGAGTGATGAACAGAAGGTCGGCCATCTGCTAACCTCGGTCCATCTTCTCCGCACACAGCCCCAGTCTAAAAAACATTACTGCGTGAACCGCACCTGGGGGGGGGGGGGTGTTGGTGGTCCGGGGGGCTCGCGTGCGGGCCTGGCCTTCTTTCTGCACACTGCAAAAAGTCAGTGTTCAAAAACAAGAAAAAAAAATAATACAAAAGTGACGGGTATTTTATTTGAACTAAGCAAAATTGTATGTATTTATTTATTTATTTATTTATTTATTTATTTATTTATTTATATATATTTATTTATTTATTTATACTATTTATTTATATTTATTTATTTATGTATACTATTTATACTATTTATTTATTTAAAATTGTATTTATTTTTTTTTAACTAAGCAAAATTTTATTTATTTATGTATTTATTTATGTATTTATATATCTATATTTATATTTATACTTATATATTTACGTATTTATTTATTTATGTATACTAATTATACTATTTATTTATTTGTATGTATATTTATATGTATGTATTTATATTTATTTATTTATGTATACTATTTATACTATTTATTTATTTAAAATTGTATTTATTTTATTTGAACTAAGCAAAATTGTATTTATTTATGTATTTATTTATTTATATATTTATATTTACTTATTTATTTATTTATCTATTTATTTATTTATTTATGTATACTATTTATGCTATTTATTTATTTATATGTATATTTATATTTATGTATACTATTTATTTATTTATTTAAAATTGTATTTATTTTATTTGAACTAAGCAACATTTTATTTATTTATTTATATTTATATTTATTTATTTATTTGGGTATACTATCTATACTATTTACTTAATTATGTATTTATATTTATATGTATTTATTTATTTATACTATTTATGCTATTTATTCATTTATTTGTTTATTTAAAATTTTATTTATTTTATTTGAAGTAAGCAATATTTTATTTATTTATATTTATATTTATATTTATTTATGTATGTATACTATTTATTTATTTATATTTATATGTATATTTATATTTATTAATTTTATACTCTTTATACTATTTATTTATTTATTTATTCATGTATACTATTTATACTATTTATTTATTTAAAATTGTATTTATTTTATTTGAACCAAGCAAAATGTTATTTATTTATGTATTTACTTTTTATTTATATATGTATATTTATACTATATTTACTTATTTATTTATTTATTTAAAATTGTACTTATTTTCTTTGAACCAAGCAACATTTTATTTATTTATATTTATATTTATATTTATTTATTTATGTATACAATTCATACTATTTATTTATTTATATTTATATGTATATTTATATTTATTAATTTTATACTCTTTATACTATGTATTTATTTATTTATGTATACGATTTATACTATTTATTTATTTAAAATTGTATTTATTTTATTTGAACTAAGCAAAATGTTATTTATTTATGTATTTACTTTTTATTTATATATGTATATTTATATTATATTTACTTATTTATTTATTTCTTTATTTATACTATTTATTTATTTATATGTATATTTATATTTATGTACACTATTTATTTATTTATTTAAAATTGTATTTATTTTATTTGAACTAAGCAAAATTGTATTTATTTATTTATATTTATATTTATTTATTTGGGTATACTATTTATACTATTTATGCTATTTATTCATTTATTTGTTTATTTATTTATTTTATTTGAACCAAGCAACATTTTATTTATTTATATTTATATTTATTTATTTATGTATACTATTCATACTATTTATTTATTTATTTATATGTATATGTATATTTATATTTATTAATTTTATACTCTTTATACTATTTATTTATTTATTAAAATTGTATTTATTTGATTTGACCTAAGCAAACTTATCTGCCAATAGAACAAGACAATTTGGCTTGACAAGACTTTCCAAAACAAGTCAAATTAGCTCACTTCAACGAACCCCAAAAATAGCTTAAAATAAGTACATTCTCACTAATAACAAGTGCACTTTTCTTGGTAGGAAAAAAAAAAAGAGCCCTTTTTTTGCTCAATATGTTGAAAAATATTCTTAAATGAAGTAAATGCTAGTGCCATTATCTTGACATAATGATATGCGCTCGGCATGACATTTAATTATACTAAAAACTCATTTATTGTTCTTTTTGGAAAGGCAACAAGGCGACTGCTTGTTACTCTCGACAAAACAAGTAAAACACTCTAACATAAAATCTGCTTAGTGAGAAGAATGATCTTATCAGACAGAAAATAAGCAAATATCAGATGCCTTATTTGACATATTTCATCTTACTTACATTTCACTTTTTGCAGTGTGTTTGTGCAAACTTTTACCCGAATAAGTTCTTCCCATCCTGGCTTCTGTGATCTGATTCCTCCTAATCAGCGACTTCGGTGCAGCGACTCGAAGGGAGGATTGTCCACAATATTTTACTTCAACTTTAGTTGCCAACGCAGAGGCTGAGGGTGAACTTGGGGGGGGAAAAAACAATGGACACATTAATCGGATTATAAACCCAACCGGAATAAAAATGCTTCACGTAAACACGCCATTGGGAGGGTTCTGTCCCGATCACAGGCCTGTCTGTGACTTATTTGGACTTTTTTTTGCTGTTTTCCCGTGCGTAGTGGTTTAGTTCTTGTCTCGAGCTCCTATTTTTGTGGCTTTTCCTGTTTTTGTTGGTATTTTCCTGTTGCAGTTTCACGGTTTTCGCTGTTCAACGCACCAGCTTTGTTCTAGCGATCGAGAACATTGAAGTTGTTGCTATCTTTTTTTGTGTGGACATTGTACGGATGTACTTTGTCTGCTGCTCCACACGTAAGTTTTTGCTGTCGTCCAGCATTCTGTTTTTGTTTGCTTTGTAGCCAGTTCAGATTGAGTTTCGTTCTGCGTAGCCTTCCCTAAGCTTCAATGCCTTTTCTTAGGGGTATTCACCTTTTTGTTTATTTTTGTCTGCTGCTCCACACGCTGTAAGTTTTTGCTGTTGTCCAGCATTCTGTTTTTGTTTGCTTTGTATCCAGTTCAGATTGAGTTTCGTTCTGCGTAGCCTTCCCTAAGCTTCAATGCCTTTTCTTAGGGGCATAAACCTTTTTGTTTATTTTTGTATGCTGCTCCACACGCTGTAAGTTTGTCTGCTGCTCCACACACTGTAAGTTTTTGCTGTCGTCCAGCATTCTGTTTTTGTTTGCTTTGTATCCAGTTTACATTTAGTTTCGTTCTGCATAGCCATCCCTAAGCTTCAATGCCTTTTCTTAGGGGCATTCACCTTGTTGTTTATTTTTGTCTGCTGCTCCACACGCTGTAAGTTTTTGCTGTCGTCCAGCATTCTGTTTTTGTTTGCTTTGTAGCCAGTTCAGATTAAATTTCGTTCTGCATAGCCTTCCCTAAGCTTCAATGCCTTTACTTAGGGGCATTCGCCTTTTTGTTTATTTTTGTCTGCTGCTCCACACGCTGTAAGTTTTTGCTGTCGTCCAGCATTCTGTTTTTGTTTGCTTTGTAGCCAGTTCAGATTGAGTTTCGTTCTGCATAGCCTTCCCTAAGCTTCAATGCCTTTTCTTAGGGGCATTCGCCTTTTTGTTTATTTTTGTCTGCTGCTCCACACACTGTAAGTTTTTGCTGTCGTCCAGCATTCTGTTTTTGTTTGCTTTGTAGCCAGTTCAGATTAAGTTTCGTTCTGCATAGCCTTCCCCAAGCTTCAATGCCTTTTCTTAGGGGTATTCACCTTTTTGTTTATTTTTGTCTGCTGCTCCACACACTGTGAGTTTTTGCTGTCGTCCAGCATTCTGGTCTTGTTTGCTTTGTAGCCAGTTCAGATTGAGTTTCGTTCTGCATAGCCTTCCCTAAGCTTCAATGCCTTTTCTTAGGGGCATTCGCCTTTTTGTTTATTTTTGTCTGCTGCTCCAGACACTGTGAGTTTTTGCTGTCGTCCAGCATTCTGGTCTTGTTTGCTTTGTAGCCAGTTCAGATTTAGTTTTGTTCTGCATAGCCATCCCTAAGCTTCAATGCCTTTTTTTAGGGGTATTCACTTTTTTGTTTATTTTTGTCTGCTGCTGCACACGCTGTAAGTTTGTCTGCTGCTCCACACGCTGTGAGTTTTTGCTGTCGTCCAGCATTCTGTTTTTGTTTGCTTTGTATCCAGTTTGGATTTAGTTTCGTTCTGCATAGCCATCCCTAAGCTTCAATGCCTTTTCTTAGGGGCATAAACCTTGTTTATTTTTGTCTGGTGCTCCACACACTGTAAGTTTTTGCTGTCGTCCAGCATTCTGTTTTTGTTTGCTTTGTAGCCAGTTCAGATTGAGTTTTGTTCTGCATAGCCTTCCCTAAGCTTCGATGCCTTTTCTTAGGGGCATAAACCTTGTTGTTTATTTTTGTCTGCTGCTCCACACACTGTAAGTTTTTGCTGTCGTCTAGCATTCTGTTTTTGTTTGCTTTGTAGCCAGTTCAGATTGAGTTTTGTTCTGCGTAGCCTTCCCTTAGCTTCAATGCCTTTTCTTAGGGGCATTCGCCTTTTTGTTTATTTTTGTCTACTGCTCCAGACGCTGTGAGTTTTTGCTGTCATCCAGCATTCTGGTCTTGTTTGCTTTGTAGCCAGTTCAGATTTAGTTTTGTTCTGCATAGCCATCCCTAAGCTTCAATGCCTTTTCTTAGGGGTATTCACCAGAGGTGGGACCAAGTCATTGTTTTGCAAGTCACAAGTAAGTCTCAAGTCTTTGCCCTCAAGTCCGAGTCAAGTCCCGAGTCAAGACAGGCAAGCCCCGAGTCAAGTCCAAAGTCAAGACTGGAAAGTCTCAAGTCAAGTCCTAAGTCCTGCATTTTGAGTTTCGAGTCCTTTCAAGTCCTTTTAACCACAGACTAATATATTAACACAGATTGTGTATGCTTTTCAAACGCTGTATTTATTTATTAAAACAAGTGCATTTTAAATTGCAGGAAAGAAAATTGTGCTGACATTGCACTTTATAATAGCACTATTAACCAGTCATTTTAAACATTAACTCATTCCTTTACAGAACAAACACATTAAAAAATAAAGTGCAAATGTACTTATTTGTACAAAAGTGTTAACATTGAAAAAACATGACATATATACGTGAACATAACGAAAAAGTTGTACTTTTTATATGTCAGGGCCCTATGCTGCATTGCATCTGCAAAAGACCAAATTAGCCAAGAGTCTGTCAGTCATTTGTGCACGATGGGGGCGTAGTATTTATTTTACCTTTATTTTACTATTTTTGTCTTTTTTTAGGTGGCTAAAATACGCGGTGCTGCTGACCGCCGTCTAACGTTACGTGTGATATATTGACTAACGTAACCCTGCTTGAAAAAAATCACTGAACAAAAAGTATGAATAAGGTAGTGAACTGCAACAGATTCCCGTGTTTGCAACAACGTTATAACGTTAGCAGTGAGTTTACAGCCTCACTGATTTAACTACACAGCAAATAAAAGTCACGTTACTTAGCCAATAAACGTTATCTTACATTCAAAACTTACCCTTCTTTGTGCAACTTCAAATGCCGGACGAAGTTGGAAGTTGTTGCCTCTCCATCAGTCATTTTTGAACCGCATGTGTTGCATACTGCAAACCGTTTTGTGTTGACCACCTCGTAATTTTTATACCCAAACAAAATTATTTTAGGTATCATTTTTTGTTCACTGGCGTGTGGTTTGGACATGTCTTCTTCGTTGGTTGTCCTGCAATTTGATTGGATGAATGCTGTGTGATGAAAACAAAGTAGATCTAATTTGATTGGCTGTTGTACTGAGAGCACACCAGCTGACACACGCAACGCTGATAGACAAGTACACAATGAAAAATACGGAGCGCTCCCGAATAACTTTTTCATCTTTGGGTTTTGGGGAAAGTAGCAAGTCATGTCAAGTCATGTCAATTCAAAAGGCTCAAGTCCAAGTGAAGTCACAAGTCATTGATGTTAAAGTCTAAGTCGAGTTGCAAGTCTTTTTACATTTTGTCAAGTCGAGTCTAAAGTCATCAAATTCATGACTCGAGTCTGACTCGAGTCCAAGTCATGTGACTCGAGTCCACACCTCTGGTATTCACCTTTTTGTTTATTTGTGTCTGCTGCTGCACACGCTGTAAGTTTGTCTGCTGCTTTACACGCTGTAAGTGTTTGCTGTCGTCCAGCATTCTGTTCTTGTTTTCTTTGTAGCCAGTTCAGATTGAGTTTCGTTCTGCATAGCCTTCCCTAAGCTTCCATGCCTTTTCTTAGGGGCATCCACCTTTTGTTTATTTTTGTCTGCTGCTCCACACGCTGTAAGTTTGTCTGCTGCTCCACACACTGTAAGTTTTTGCTGTCATCCAGCATTCTGTTTTTGTTTGCTTTGTATCCAGTTTAGATTGAGTTTCGTTCTGCATAGCCATCGCTAAGCTTCAATGCCTTTTCTTAGGGGAATTCGCCTTTTTGTTTATTTTTGTCTGCTGCTCCACACGCTGTAAGTTTGTCTGCTGCTCCACGCTCTGTAAGTTTTTGCTGTCGTCCAGCATTCTGGTCTTGTTTGCTTTGTAGCCAGTTCAGATTTAGTTTTGTTCTGCATAGCCTTCCCTAAGCTTCAATGCCTTTTCTTAAGGGTATTCACCTTTTTGTTTATTTTTGTCTGCTGCTCCACATGCTGTAAGTTTGTCTGCTGCTTTACACGCTGTAAGTTTTTGCTGTCGTCCAGCATTCTTTTTTTGTTTGCTTTGTAGCCAGTTCAGATTGAGTTTCGTTCTGCATAGCCATCCCTAAGCTTCAATGCCTTTTCTTAGGGGCATAAACCTTTTTGTTTATTTTTGTCTACTGCTCCACACGCTGTAAGTTTGTCTGCTGCTCCACACGCTGTAAGTTTTTGCTGTCGTCCAGCATTCTGTTTTTGTTTGCTTTGTATCCAGTTTACATTTAGTTTCGTTCTGCATAGCCTTCCCCAAGCTTCAATGCCTTTTCTTAGGGGCATTCACCTTTTTGTTTATTTTTGTCTGCTGCTCCACACGCTGTAAGTTTGTGTGCTGCTCCACACGCTGTAAGTTTTGCTGTCGTCCAGCATTCTGTTCTTGTTTGCTTTGTAGCCAGTTCAGATTGAGTTTTGTTCTGCATAGCCATCCCTAAGCTTCAATGCCTTTTCTTAGGGGTATTCACCTTTTTGTTTATTTTTGTCTGCTGCTGCACACGCTGTAAGTTTGTCTGCTGCTCCACACGCTGTGAGTTTTTGCTGTCGTCCAGCATTCTGTTTTTGTTTGCTTTGTAGCCAGTTCAGATTGAGTTTCGTTCTGCGTAGCCTTCCCTAAGCTTCAATGCTTTTTCTTAGGGGCATTCGCCTTTTTGTTTATTTTTGTCTACTGCTCCACACACTGTAAGTTTTTGCTGTCGTCCAGCATTCTGGTCTTGTTTGCTTTGTAGCCAGTTCACATTTAGTTTTGTTCTGCATAGCCATCGCTAAGCTTCAATGCCTTTTCTTAGGGGTATTCACCTTTTTGTTTATTTTTGTCTGCTGCTGCACACACTGTAAGTTTGTCTGCTGCTCCACACGCTGTAAGTTTTTGCTGTCGTCCAGCATTCTGTTTTTGTTTGCGTTGTAGCCAGTTTACATTTAGTTCCGTTCTGCATAGCCATCCCTAAGCTTCAATGCCTTTTCTTAGGGGCACTCACCTTTTTGTTTATTTTTGTCTGCTGCTCCACACGCTGTAAATTTGTCTGCTGCTCCACACGCTGTAAGTTTTTGCTGTCGTCCAGCATTCTGTTTTTTTTTGCTTTGTAGCCAGTTCAAATTGAGTTTCGTTCTGCATAGCCTTCCCTAAGCTTCAATGCCTTTTCTTAGGGGCATTCACCTTTTTGTTTATTTTTGTCTGCTGCTGCACACGCTGTAAGTTTGTCTGCTGCTTTACACGCTGTAAGTTTTTGCTGTCGTCCAGCATTCTGTTTTTGTTTGCTTTGTAGCCAGTTCAGATTGAGTTTTGTTCTGCATAGCCATCCCTAAGCTTCAATGCCTTTTCTTAGGGGCATTCGCCTTTTTGTTTATTTTTATCTACTGCTCCACACGCTGTAAGTTTTTGCTGTCGTCCAGCATTCTGTTCTTGTTTGCTTTGTAGCCAGTTCAGATTTAGTTTTGTTCTGCATAGCCATCCCTAAGCTTCAATGCCTTTTCTTAGGGGCATAAACCTTTTTGTTTATTTTAGTCTGCTGCTCCACACGCTGTAAGTTTGTCTGCTGCTTTACACGCTGTAAGTTTTTGCTGTCGTCCAGCATTCTGTTTTTGTTTGCTTTGTAGCCAGTTCAGATTGAATTTTGTTCTGCATAGCCTTCCCTAAGCTTCAATGCCTTTTCTTAGGGGCATTCACCTTTTTGTTTATTTTTGTCTGCTGCTGCACACGCTGTAAGTTTGTCTGCTGCTCCACACGTTGTAAGTTTTTGCTGTCGTCCAGCATTCTGTTTTTGTTTGCTTTGTATCCAGTTTAGATTTAGTTTCGTTCTGCATAGCCATCCCTAAAATTCAATGCCTTTTCTTAGGGGCATAAACCTTTTTGTTTATTTTTGTCTGCTGCTCCACACGCTGTAAGTTTTTGCTGTCGTCCAGCATTCTGTTTTTGTTTGCTTTGTAGCCAGTTCAGATTTAGTTTGGTTCTGCATAGCCATCCCTAAGCTTCAATGCCTTTTCTTAGGGGCATTCACCTTTTTGTTTATTTTTGTCTACTGCTCCACACGTTGTAAGTTTTTGCTGTTGTCCAGCATTCTGGTCTTGTTTGCTTTGTAGCCAGTTCAGATTTAGTTTTGTTCTGCATAGCCATCCCTAAGCTTCAATGCCTTTTCTTAGGGGAATTCACCTTTTTGTCTATTTTTGTCTGCTGCTTTACACGCTGTAAGTTTTTGCTGTCGTCCAGCATTCTGTTCTTGTTTGCTTTGTAGCCAGTTCAGATTTAGTTTCGTTCTGCATAGCCATCCCTAAGCTTCAATGCCTTTGCTTAGGGGCATTCACCTTTTTGTTTATTTTTGTCTGCTGCTCCACACGCTGTAAGTTTGTCTGCTGCTCCGCACGCTGTAAGTTTTTGCTGTCGTCCAGCATCCTGTTCTTGTTTGCTTTGTAGCCAGTTCAGATTGAGTTTTGTTCTGTATAGCCTTCCCTAAGCTTCAATGTATTTTCTTAGGGGCATTCACCTTTTTGTTTATTTTTGGTTCAAGCATTGGATACCTTTTGACCTACATAATCTCCCACGGCACACCAGACTGTATCTCACAGTGGGTGAAAAACAGCGCTCCAGACGATATCATGCCGTCCAAGAATGGCGTTAAGTGCACTGTGACTGACACAAACACAATCAAAGAGGAGAAAAACGTTTCACGTCACAAATACGCTTTCCATTAGTGAGCAGAGACTTTGCTGAAGAAGTGGTGGTGATGGGCTCCATGCTTGACCCACACTAATGTGTGCTGCTTGTGGCGGCCCACAGGATGTGGCCCACCACTCTATGTGCTTGCTAATGGACGACACTTTATGGTCACTTTTCTTCTTTACCTTCTTTCCCCCTTCTTTCACTTGCCACTGAGCAGTTCTAATTTCCTCTCCGTGTTTTATTCTTTTTTTTTTTTATTTTCACGCTCGTCTATCCTGCTTGACCTCACTCCACGTGTATATCTGCGATATATATACAAATCACAGACGTGCTGACAACACTCTAGACAATGGCATAATTTGCACACTTTGCTATGATGATATGATTTTCTTTAAAAAAAAGCTCAAAAATGTAAACATACATTTATAACTAATCTGTTTTTGTTCATTAGCATTAACATATATATTTTATCGTTTTGCCATCATTTCAATAATTTTTTTTGTTTTTTTTGATCAAGTGTTCACATACTTTTAATGCTTTTTTTTTTTTAGCAACAAATGGATCATCTTCTTCTGGTGTTATTATAGAATGTAGTCGTGTTTAGAGACTACTTCTGTCCCTCCATGTCGCTGACTAAAGAGACTGAAGCTAACATGACTTTTCCTTCTTAAAAGCCGCCACTGTCCTCTTAATATGTGCATTATTTGTAGATGGCTGTCCGCAGGTATATCTGCGATATATAAAAAAAATCCCACCCACATCACAGACATGCTGACAACACTCCAGACAATGGTGTAATTTGCATAATTTGCTATGATGATATGATTTTCTTTAAAAAAGGCTAAAAAATCTTTACATACATTCAAAACTAATCTGTTATTATGAATTAGTATTAACATTAATTTTTTATCGTTTTGCCACATTTTTAATTGTTGTTGCTTTTTGTACGTTGTACTTTGTTGAGATTTTTTTCAAGTTTTTCCTGACTTTTAATGACTTTTTAAAAATGAAAAACAACTAGCAACAAATGTAGCATCTTCTTCTGGTGTTATTATAGAATGTACTTGTGTTTAGAGACTACTTCTGTCCCTCCATGTCACTGACTAAAGAGGCTGAATCTACCATGACTTTTTCTTCTTAAAAGCCGCCACTGTCCGCTTAATATTTGCACATTTTGTAGATGGTAGTCCGCGGGTATATTTGCAATATATACAAAAATCACACCCACATCACAGACATGCTGACAACGTTCCAGACAATGGCGTAATTTGCATAATTTGCTATGATATGATTTTCTTTAAAAAAGCTTAAAAAAAATTAAACATACATTTAAAACTAAACTGTTTTTATTTACTAGCATTAACATATTTTTTTTTATCGTTTTACCATAATTTCAATAGTTTTTTAGGTTTTTTTTTGTCAAATGTTCACATTTTCACATTTTTTTTTTTTGCAACAAATGTAGCATCTTCTTCCGGTGTTATTATAGAATGTACTCGTGTTTAGAGACTACTTATGTCCCTCCATGTCATTGACTAAAGAGACTGAAGCTAACATGACTTTTTCGTCTTAAAAGCCGCCACTGTCCTCTTAATATTTGCACATTTTGTAGATGGCTGTCCACGGGTATATCTGAGGTATTACTTTAAAATCACGTCCACATCACAGACATGCTGACAACACTCCAGACAATGGTGTAATTTGCATAATTTGCTATGATGATATGATTTTCTTTAAAAAAGCTAAAAAATCTTTACATACATTCAAAACTAATCTGTTATTATGAATTAGTATTAACATTATTTTTTTATCGTTTTGCCACATTTTTAATTGTTGTTGCTTTTTGTACGTTGTACTTTGTTGAGATTTTTTTCAAGTTTTTCCTGACTTTTAATGACTTTTTAAAAATGAAAAACAACTAGCAACAAATGTAGCATCTTCTTCTGGTGTTATTATAGAATGTACTCGTGTTTAGAGACTACTTCTGTCCCTCCATGTCGCTGACTAAAGAGGCTGAATCTAACATGACTTTTTCTTCTTAAAAGCCGCCACTGTCCGCTTAATATTTGCACATTTTGTAGATGGTAGTCCGCGGGTATATTTGCAATATATACAAAAATCACACCCACATCACAGACATGCTGACAACGTTCCAGACAATGGCGTAATTTGCATAATTTGCTATGATATGATTTTCTTTAAAAAAGCTAAAAAAAAATTAAACATACATTTAAAACTAAACTGTTTTTATTTACTAGCATTAACATATTTTTTTTTATCGTTTTACCATAATTTCAATAGTTTTTTAGGTTTTTTTTTGTCAAATGTTCACATTTTCACTTTTTTTTTTTTTGCAACAAATGTAGCATCTTCTTCCGGTGTTGTTATAGAATGTACTCGTGTTTAGAGACTACTTATGTCCCTCCATGTCATTGACTAAAGAGACTGAAGCTAACATGACTTTTTCGTCTTAAAAGCCGCCACTGTCCTCTTAATATTTGCACATTTTGTAGATGGCTGTCCACGGGTATATCTGCGGTATTACTTAGAAATCACGTCCACATCACAGACATGCTGACAACACTCCAGACAATGGTGTAATTTGCATAATTTGCTATGATGATATGATTTTCTTTAAAAAGGCTAAAAAATCTATACATACATTCAAAACTAATGTGTTATTATGAATTAGTATTAACATTAATTTTTTATCGTTTTGCCACATTTTTAATTGTTGTTGCTTTTTGTACGTTGTACTTTGTTGAGATATTTTCAAGTGTTTCCTGACTTTTAATGACTTTTTAAAAATGAAAAACAACTAGCTATAAATGTAGCATCTTCTTCTGGTGTTATTAGTCTGCGGGTATATTTGCAATATATACAAAAATCCCACCCACATCACAGACATGCTGACAACGCTCCAGACAATGGCGTAATTCGCATAATTTGCTATGATATGATTTTCTTTAAAAAAGCCAAAAAAAATGTAAACATACATTTAAAACTAAGCTGTTTTTATTCACTAACATTAACATATATTTTTTATCATTTTGCCATAATTTCAATAGTTTTTTAGTTTTTTTTTGTCAAGTGTTCACATTTTCACCTTTTTTTTTTTTGCAACAAATGTAGCATCTTCTTCCGGTGTTATTATAGAATGTACTCGTGTTTAGAGACTACTTCTGTCCCTCCATGTCGCTGACTAAAGAGACTGAAGCTAACATGACTTTTTCGTCTTAAAAGCCGCCACTGTCCTCTTAATATTTGCACATTTTGTAGATGGCTGTCCACGGGTATATCTGCGGTATTACTTTAAAATCACGTCCACATCACAGACATGCTGACAACACTCCAGACAAAGGTGCAATTTGCATGATTTGCTATGATGATATGATTTTCTTTAAAAAGGCTAAAAAATCTATACATACATTCAAAACTAATCTGTTATTATGAATTAGTATTAACATTATTTTTTTATCGTTTTGCCACATTTTTAATTGTTGTTACTTTTTGTACGTTGTACTTTGTTGAGATTTTTTTCAAGTTTTTCCTGACTTTTAATGACTTTTAAAAAATGAAAAACAACTAGCAATAAATGTAGCATCTTCTTCTGGTGTTATTATAGAATGTACTCGTGTTTAGAGACTACTTCTTTCCCTCCATGTCGCTGACTAAAGAGGCTGAATCTAACATGACTTTTTCTTCTTAAAAGCCGCCACTGTCCGCTTAATATTTGCACATTTTGTAGATGGTAGTCCGCGGGTATATTTGCAATATATACAAAAATTACACCCACATCACAGACATGCTGACAACGCTCCAGACAATGGCGTCATTTGCATAATTTGCTATGATATGATTTTCTTTAAAAAAAGCTAAAAAAAAATGTAAACATATATTTAAAACTAAGCTGTTTTTATTTACTAGCATTAACATATATTTTTTTATCGTTTTGCCATATTTTCAATAGTTTTTTAGTTTTTTTTTGTCAAGTGTTCACATTTTCACTTTTTTTTTTTTTTTGCAACAAATGTAGCATCTTCTTCCGCTGTTATTATAGAATGTACTCGTGTTTAGAGACTACTTCTGTCCCTCCATGTCACTGACTAAAGAGACTGTAGCTAACATGACTTTTTCGTCTTAAAAGCCGCCACTGTCCTCTTAATATTTGAACATTTTGTAGATGGCTGTCCACAGGTATATCTGCGATATATATACAAATCACACCCACATCACAGACATGCTGACAACGCTCCAGACAATGGCATGCGTTTTGTTTACATCCGGTTTTGGTAGCGTGGTTTTCAGTGATATGGTCAAGTTGTCAACAGTGCGTAAATAATAGGCTATATATATATATATATATATATATATATATATATATATATATATATATATATATATATATATATATATATATATATATATGTATGTGTGGGGAAAAAAATCACAAGACTACTTCATCTCTACAGGCCTGTTTCATGAGGGGTTCCCTCAATCATCCGGAGATTTTAATGGAAGCATTCACATACCATGGTTTATATAGGGCACAGAGTGGGTAGGTACAGGCTGGCGTAGGGGCGTGGTGATTGGCTCATGTGTTACCTAGGAGGTGTTTCCGTCTGTGGCGGCATGCTGATACAATTTCGCTGCGCTTGTTGAGGGATGACAGGTCTGGACGGTAAATAATAAACAGTTTCTCTTTCAAGCATAGGTTGCATCTTTTATTACCACTATTGTAAGGTGTGCTGGATGCAAGAATTTGCCATGTTATTGAATATTCAACATTATTGTCTTTGAGGTCCCAAATGTGTTTGCTGAGTTCTGTGGTATTCCGCAGGTTTTGGTTCCTGAAAGAAGCCTTGTGATTGTTCCATCTGGTTTTAAACTCTCCCTCGGTTAATCCTACATATGTGTCGGATGTGTTAATGTCCTTGCGTGTTACCTTAGATTGGTAAACAACTGATGTTTGTAAGCACCCCCCGTTGAGAGGGCAATCAGGTTTCTTGCGGCAGTTGCAGCCTTTGTTGGTTTTGGAGTCGCTCTGTCCGGGGGCCGACGGCTCATTTGCAATTGTTTTGTTGTGGTTTGAGATAACCTGTCGTATATTGTTCATACAGCCGTAGCTCAATTTAATGTTGTTCTTGTTGAATACTTTTCTTAGGGTGTTGCCTTTGGGGAAGTGTTTGTCAATCAGAGTGAGGAATTTGTGACCAATGTTAGTTGAGACGTTTTTGCTGTATGGGGGGTTGTACCAGATGTATATATATATATATATATATATATATATATATATATATATATATATATATATATATATATATATATCAATTCATACTGTAACGACCAGCTAATGTTCTATGTTCGTGTGGTTTGGATTCGATGTTAGTTTTTCCCATGTTTACAAACACACCGTCCGTGCCAGAAAGCTGCTGTCCACCTCTCTCTTTCTTTTCTCCTTCTCCCTTCTTTTGTAGCTTGCAGCCTTCGAGCCGGGTGTAAAAACTCTGCAGGTGTGCGGACAAAGCGGATATCTGCACTTTTGCATGTTTCAAAACCTCTGGTGGGCGTGCGGTCCTGCAGCGGCGCTGGTTTATGCCTGCAGAAAGTGCATGCGCAGTAACTCCTGAGCTTTTGGGACTGATGCGTGTGCTGCATATTTGCTTGTGCAAAGTAATCCTGCTGACACTCACCTCCCAGTGGAACCATTTTTTTGGGTTGGGGGGGGGGTGAAAGAGGCGGGGAAAAGAGTAGAAGAGATGATCTGCCACCACCATCAACACCCTTGGTATGACTAACGGACAGCCGGGTCAAATACTAGTGTGGCCTCAATAGCCCTGCTGTAGTGTGTAGCATGCTGGGAATTATCTGTGCATGTGATGGAGGAATGCACAGTGCAGGGTTGAGATTCTACTGAATTTGCATGAAATCAGGTTGTTTTAGCTAATAATCATGCTGCAAGATCTAGCATGTTGCATTCAATGTTTATTCCCATTAATTTCCTGTTGATTCTCGTTAATTGCCATATATTCCCGTTAATTTCCATGGAAAGTTTCCAACTTTGAATATTCATGGATGGAGGAATGCACAGTGAAGGGTTGAAATTAGCCAATAATAATGCTGCAAGATCTAGCATGTTGCATTCAATGTTTATTCCCATTAATTTCCCATTAATTCCCGTTAATTCCCATGTATTCCCAATAAATCCCATATATTCCCGTTAATTCCCATATATTCCTATATATTACCGTTAATTCCCATGGAAAGTTTCCGACTTTCAATATTCCTGGATGGGGGAATGCACAGTGCAGGGTTGAAATGCTACTAAATGTGCTTTAAATCAGGTTGTTTTAGCTAATAATCATGCTGCAAGATCTAGCATGTTGCATTCAATGTTTATTCCCATTAATTTCCTGGTAATTCCCATATATTACCATGGAAAGTTTCCAACTTGGAATTTTCCTGGATGGAGGAATGCACCGTGAAGGGTTGAAATTCTACTAAATTTGCATGAAATCAGGTTGTTTTAGCTAATAATCATGCTGCACGATCTAGCATGTTGCATTCAATGTTTATTCCCATTAATTTCCCATTAATTCCCGTTAATTCCCATATATTCACGTTAATTCCCATATATTCCCATATATTCCCGTTAATTTCCATGGAAAGTTTCCAACTTTGAATATTCCTGGATGGAGGAATGCACTGTGAAGGGTTGAAATTCTACTAAATTTGCATGAAATCAGGTTGTTTTAGCTAATAATCATGCTGCAAGATCTAGCATGTTGCATTCAATGTTTATTCCCACTAATTTCCCATTAGTTCCCGTTAATTCCCATATATTCCCGTTAATTCCCATGGAAAGTTTCCGACTTTGAATATTCCTGGATGGAGGAATGCACTGTGCAGGGTTGAAATTAGCTAATAATCATGCTGCAAGATCTAGTATGTTGCATTCAATGTTTATTCCCATTCATTTCCCATTAATTTCCCATTAATTCCCGTTACTTCCCATATATTCCCTGTAATTCCCATATATTCCCGTTAATTCCCATATATTCCCGTTAATTCCCATGAAAAGTTTCCGACTTTGAATATTCCTGGATGGAGGAATGCACAGTGCAGGGTTAAAATTCTACTAAATTTGCATGAAATCAGGTTGTTTTAGCTAATAATCATGCTGCAAGATCTAGCATGTTGCATTCAATGTTTATTCCCATTAATTTCCCATTAGTTCCCGTTAATTCGCATATATTCCCGTTAATTGCCATGGAAAGTTTCCAACTTTGAATATTCCTGGATGGAGGAATGCCCTGTGAAAGGTTGAAATTAGCTAATAATCATGCTGCAAGATCTAGCATGTTGCATTCAATGTTTATTCCCATTAATTTCCCATTAGTTCCTGTTAATTCCCATATAGTCCCGTTAATTCCCATATATTCCCGTTAATTCCCATATATTCCCATATATTCCGGTTAATTCCCATGGAAAGTTTCCAACTTTGAATATTCCTGGATGGAGGAATGCACAGTGCAGGGTTGAAATTCTACTAAATTTGCATGAAATCAGGTTGTTTTAGCTAATAATCATGCTGCAAGATCTAGCATGTTGCATTCACTATTTGTTCCCATTAATTTCCCATTAGTTCCCGTTAATTCCCATATATTCCCGTTAATTCCCATGGAAAGTTTCCAACTTTGAATATTCCTGGATGGAGGAATGCACTGTGCAGGGTTGAAATTAGCTAATAATCATGCTGTTGCATTCAATGTTTATTCCCATTAATTTCCCATTAATTCCTGTTAGTTCCCATATAGTCCCGTTAATTCCCATATATTCCCGTTAATTCCCATATATTCCCATATATTTCGGTTAATTCCCATGGAAAGTTTCCAACTTTGAATATTCCTGGATGGAGGAATGCACAGTGCAGGGTTGAAATTCTACTGAATTTGCATGAAATCAGGTTGTTTTAGCTAATAATCATGCTGCAAGATCTAGCATGTTGCATTCAATGTTTATTCCCATTAATTTCCCGTTAATTACCATGGAAAGTTTCCAACTTTGAATATTCCTGGATGGAGGAATGCACGGTGCAGGGTTGAAATTGTACTGAATTTGCATGAAATCAGGTTGTTTTAGCTAATAATCATGCTGCAAGATCTAGTATGTTGCATTTACTGTTTATTCCCATTAATTTCCCATTAGTTCCCGTTAATTCCCATATATTCCCGTTAATTCCCATGGAAAGTTTCCGACTTTGAATATTCCTGGATGGAGGAATGCACCGTAAAGGGTTGAAATTCTACTGAATTTGCATTAAATCCGGTTGTTTTAGCTAATAATCATGCTGCAAGATCTAGGATGTTGCATTCGATGTTTATTCCCGTTAATTCCCATATTTTCACATATATTCCCGTTAATTCCCATGGAAAGTTTCCGACTTTGAATATTCCTGGATGGAGGAATGCACCGTGCAGGGTTGAAATTCTACTGAATTTGCATGAAATCAGGTTGTTTTAGCTAATAATCATGCTGCAAGATCTAGCATGTTGCATTCAATGTTTATTCCCATTAATTTCCCATTAATTTCCCAATAATTCCCGTATATTCCCATATATTCCTGTTAATTCCCATGGAACGTTTCCAACTTTGAATATGTCTGGATGGAGGAATGCACAGTGCAGGGTTGAAATTCTACTGAATTTGCATGAAATCAGGTTGTTTTAGCTAATAATCATGCTGCAAGATCTAGCATGTTGCATTCAATGTTTATTCCCATTAATTTCCCATTAATTCCTGTTAATTCCCATATAGTCCCGTTAATTCCCATATATTCCCGTTAATTCCCATATATTCCCATATATTCCGGTTAATTCCCATGGAAAGTTTCCAACTTTGAATATTCCTGGATGGAGGAATGCACGGTGCAGGGTTGAAATTCTACTAAATTTGCATGAAATCAGGTTGTTTTAGCTAATAATCATGCTGCAAGATCTAACATGTTGCATTCAATGTTTATTCCCATTAATTTCCCAATAATTCCCGTTACTTCCCATATATTCCCTGTAATTCCCATATATTCCCGTTAATTCCCATATATTCCCATATATTCCCGTTAATTCCTATGGAAAGTTTCCAACTTTGAATATTCCTGGATGGAGGAATGCACAGTGCAGGGTTAAAATTCTACTAAATTTGCATGAAATCATGTTGTTTTAGCTAATAATCATGCTGCAAGATCTAGCGTGTTGCATTCAATGTTTATTCCTATTAATTTCCCATTAATTCCCGTTAATTCCCATATAGTCCCGTTAATTCCCATATATTCCCGTTAATTCCCATATATTCCCATATATTCCCGTTAATTCCCATGGAAAGTTTCCAACTTTGAATATTCCTGGATGGAGGAATGCACCGTGCAGGGTTGAAATTCTACTGAATTTGCATTAAATCAGGTTGTTTTAGCTAATAATCATGCTGCAAGATCTAGCATGTTGCATTCGATGTTTATTCCCATTAATTCCCCATTAATTCCCGTTAATTCCCACGGAAAGTTTCCAACTTTGAATATTCCCGGAATTTTGCAACCCTAGTATGTGTGTTTCGCTGCCTTATCACAGCTCCTTCATCAGGGATACAACTGATTTGTTTTTGGGGGGGGGGGGCACATTTCCAGAAAGCAAAGACATATATATATATATATTTCCCATGTATATTGTAGTGTCCCGGAAGAGTTAGTGCTGCAAGGGTTTCTGGGTATTTGTTCTGATTTGTTTATGTTGTGTTACGGTGCGGATGTTCTCCCGAAAATCTGTATGTCATTCTTGTTTGGTGTGGGTTCACAGTGTGGCGCATATTTGTAACAGTGTTAAAGTTGTTTACACGGCCACCCTCAGTGTGACTTGTATGGCTGTTGACCAAGTATGTGTTGCATTCACTTGTGTGTGTGAAAAGCCGTAGATATTATGCGACTGGGCTGGCACGCAAAGGTTGAAGTGGTTGAAAGACTCTATTTGAGAGGAGCACGGTCGTGTTTTTAGGACTTTTCTGCAAAAAAATGTCGGTCTCCCAAGTTGTTTTTGGGTTGAATACTCTCGTCGCAGGTCTCCACGGGGGGGCCGTCCTCATAAAGGACCATTAGCATTGAAAGTGCTGCTCTTCAGCTTCCCTGCAGAACTATTGCAGCCTCCGAGGACTGCAGATTATTCCTCAGCCAGGCCGCTTCTATTCGAGGCTTTGTTCGCACTCACAAATGAACCAGGGGATGGACGGGAAAGCACAACGTGTGTTGTTGTTGTTGTTGTTTGGCGTGTGTACAGTAGAAGTGGAAAACAGAGAGATGCTGGAGTCCTGCTTGTTTGTTTGCACAATTCTCATCAGAGTCTTCCTGCCAGTTTGTGTTCCAGTCCAAATGGAGCGCCTGTTTGTCCAAATCGGGTCGCTTTGGCCGCAGTGTTTACGGGCGCCGGGCCTGGATGTCCTTTCCGCAAACACAAGCGGGGGCCAAAAGTGTCGGCGCTCGCCCCTCTTGACGCGCACAAACGCCAAGCTGCGGGGGAACAATGCTGCCAGCGTCCTCCTGTTGACACTTTATAGGCGCTGCACATATTCCCGTATGCCATCTTATCAATTTAACCAGGAGATGGAAAACAAGCTTTTTTTTTTTGTGCACTGCAGTTTTCGTGTCTGATAAATGATTCATTTTGTGAAAAGCGTGATCAAGGCCTCGCCTGCAGTATCTATTTCAAGCAGCCGCTGAGTCACCCGGGAGGCTGGCTCAATACCTGTGGCTCTGCATCCTCCTCTTCTCCCCGCCAACCAACTTTACACTAACGTCCACTATCTGATACATCTACCGTATTTTCCGCACCATAAGCCGCCCTGGGTTATAAGCCGCGCCTTCAATGAACGGCATATTTCAAAACTTTGTCCACCTATAAGACGCCCCGTGTTATAAGCCGCATCTAACTGCGCTAAAGGGAATGTCAAAAAAACAGTCAAATAGGTCAGTCAAACTTTAATAATATATTAAAAACCAGCGTGATGTGGGCGCGCATGGAGTCGTATATCAACATGGACGGAGCTGCGTGAAAAAAGCCACCCGGCCTCTTCGCGTAAACTTCCCTTAACCACTCGCTCATCTTTTCTTCATCCATCCATCCCTTCGAGTTAGCTTTTATGATGACGCCGGCTGGAAAGGTCTCTTTTGGCAAGGTCTTCCTTTTGAATATCACCATGGGTGGAAGTTTCTGGTCATTAGCATGGCAAGCTAGAACCACAGTGAAGGATGACTTCTCATTCCCTGTGGTGCGAATATTCACCGTACGTGCTCCCGTTGTATCCACAGTGCGGTTCACAGGAGTATCAAAAGTCAGTGGAACCTCGTCCATGTTGATAATGTTCTCTGGCCGGATCTTTTTTCCAGCTATCTTGTTTTTACAATATGCACGGAAAGTAGCCAGCTTTTCTTGAAAGTCTTTAGGCAGTTGCTGTGAAATAGTAGTCCGTGTGCGGATGGAGAGATTGCGTCTTTTCATGAACCGGAAACCTGTCGCTTAGTAGGAGCCATTTTGTGGTCTTTACAGATGTAAACACACAAAGGAAATGAAACGTAATATCCGCGCGCTTCTTCTTCTTCTACGCGGGCGGGTGGTTGCTTACAGTAGAAGAAGAAGCGCTTCCTGTTCTATGGGGGCGGGTGCTTACCTTGGCGGTTGCTTGCGTAGAAGAAGAAGCGCTTCCTGTTCTACCGGGAAAAAAGATGGCGGCTGTTTACCGTAGTTGCGAGACCGAAACTTTATGAAAATGAATCTTAATATTTATCCATATATAAAGCGCACCGGGTTATAAGGCGCACTGTCAGCTTTTGAGAAAATTTGTGGTTTTTAGGTGCGGCTAATAGTGCGGAAAATACGGTATATATAAATATATTTATATATATATATATATATATATATATATATATATATATATATATATATATATATATATATTAGAGATGCGCGGTTTGCGGGCACAACCGCGGAGTCCGCAGATTATCCGCGGATCGGGCGGATGAAATAAACATTTTTTTTATTTTATCCGTGGGTCGGGTCGGGCGGTTGAAATAAAAAAAAAAAAGATTTTAAATAGATTCAGGCGGGTGGCAGTTAAACCAATTGGGAAATATATATACATAGTTAAATGTTGTTACCCACATACGAAAAACGAGCAGGCACCTGCAGCATATGCCACAACAGAAGAAAAAGAAAAAAAGAGATGGACACTTTTACGGAGCGGAGAAGGGACGCCTCGCCGGGGTCCGGGACCGAGGCCCCTTCCCCCGAGAGGGCCCCACCGGGAGCCGTAGCTGAGGCGATCCGCGAGAAGGGCCCGATGCACGTCCAGGGTCACCACCGCGCCCACCGCACCGACACCCCGCCTCGTCCGCCTTCGCCGCGGCCGGCGTCACGCGCGGCAGGTAACCTGCCCGCCACCCCCGTGGCCGGGGGCTCGTAACAAGGGTCACTCCGCGCGCTCCGCCCGCGCAGCTTACCTGCCCGCCACCCCTGTTGCCGGGGGCGCGTAACAGGGGGTCACTCCGCGCGCAGTGCGCTCACGAAAGGGGTGGGGCTCACCCTGGTTGATATAGACAGCAGCTGGACGGTGGCCATGGAAGTCGGAACCCGCTAAGGAGTGTGTAACAACCCACCTGCCGAATCAACTAGCCCTGAAAATGGATGGCGCTGGAGCGTCGGGCCCATATACCCGGCCGTCGCCGGCAGCGAGACGCGCTTGGAGGTGCGCTCAGCGCGGCTCCCATATGATTGCGCACTGGTGTGCGTCTGGGTCGTGACGGCGTGGCACGCGAATGTCTGTACTGCATTGGATCAGTCTCCTTTCTTTAACAGGCAAAAGCTTTATAACCTCACTAATGCCTTGCATCGTCTATATTAGATATATAACAACGGGCGGGTGCGGTTCTGATCAAATGTTACATCGGGTGGATGGCGGATGGTTGACGACTTTCTGATGCGGTTGCGGATGAAATAATTGCCTATCCGCGCATCTCTAATATATATATATATATATGAAATACTTGACTTGGTGAATTCTAGCTGTAAATATACTCCTCCCCTCTTAACCGGAATATAAATGGAATATGTGGACTTGCAGGACTTCAGGCCCAGGTGGCGCTGCACTTACAGTATGGCTAAAGACGTGGCTGGAATACAAACATGACCTCTCTGCAGCTGTCGTTAACAGCCAGGCGGATAAAAAAGAGAGTCCGAGTCCTCTAAGGAGTCTGGTGAGGTTGGGGGTGGATGTGAGCCATTGCATACTCCTCACCCCAGGGAGCAAACATCCTGACCTGCCTATCAATGTCCTTCCTGTCCCCTCCCTCTCTTTGGGCAGCATTGATCCACAGCAGCCTACTCCAGAGGGACACTATTACAGCTTCAACTCTTCTGGGATAAGGCTGTCCACAAGGTTGCGGAGTGTCTTTATAGGAATTATCCACCATTCTTCTAAAAGCACATTGGTGTTGGTAGAGAAAGCCTGGCTCTCAGTCTCCGTTCTAATTCATCCCAAAGGTGTTTATGTCAGGACTCTGTGCAGGCCAGTCAAGTTCATCCTACACCAGACTCTTGTCATCCATGTCTTTATGGACCTTGCTTTGGAAGAGGAAGGGGCCCGCTCCAAACTGTTCCCTACAAGGTTGGGAGCATGGAATTGTCCAAAAATGTTTTTGGTACCCTGGAGCATTCCAAAGTTCCTTTCACTGGAACTAAGGGGCCCAAGCCCAACTCCTGAAAAAAAACAACCCCACACCATAATTCCTCCTCCACCAAATTTCACACTCGGCACAATGCGGTCCGAAATGTACCTCCAAAACCCAGACTGGTCCATCAGATTGCCCATACCATAATTCCTACCACTTCGTGGCTGAGTTGCTGTTGTTCCCAAACTCTTCCATTTTCTTATAATAAAGTTGACTGTGGAATATTTAGGAGCGAGGACATTTCACGACTGGATTTGTTGCACAGGTGGCATCCTAGAGCATTCAAAGTTCCTTTCACTGGAACTAAGGGGCCCGAGCCCAACTCCTGAAAAAAACAACCCCACACCATAATTCCTCCTCCACCAAATTTCACACTCGGCGCAATGCAGTCCGAAATGTACCTCCAAAACCCAGACTGGTCCATCAGATTGCCAGATGGAAAATTGTGATTCATCACTCCAGAGAAGGCGTCTCCACTGCTCTAGAGTCCAGTGACGTAGGGCTTAGACACAGGCGCTCGGCCAAGGGAGCTCTCTGCGTACTGTACGTGGGCTAATTTGGAAGGTCACGTAAAGTTTAGAGCTCTGTCGCAACTGACTGTGCCATAAGTCTTTGCACTATACTGACCCCTCTCTTGTCAGTTTACATGGCCTACCACTTGGTTGCTGTTGTTCCCGAACTCTTCCATTTTCTTATAAAAAAGTTGACTTTGGAATGTTTAGGAGCGAGGAAATTCCACGACTGGATTTGTTGCACAGGTGGCATCCTAGAGCATTCAAAGTTCCTTTCACTGGAACTAAAGGACCAAGTCCAACTCCTGAAAAAACAACCCCACACCATAATTCCTCCTCCACCAAATTTCACACTCGGCACAATGCAGTCCGAAATGTACCTCCAAAACCCAGACTGGTCCATCAGATTGCCAGATGGAAAATTGTGATTCATCACTCCAGATTACGGGTCTCCATTGCTCTAGAGTCCAGTGACGTACGGCTTAGACACAGGCGCCCGGCCATGGGAGCTCTCTGCGTACTGTACGTGGGCTAATTTGGAAGGTCACATGAGGTTTGGAGCTCTGTCGCAACTGACTGTGCCGGAAGTCTTTGCTCTATGCTGACCCCTCTCATGTCAGTTTACATGGCCTACCACTTGGTTGCTGTTGTTCCCAAACTCTTCCATTTTCTTATAATAAAGTTGACTTTGGAATATTTAGGAGCGAGGAAATTCCACGACTCGATTTGTTGCACAGGTGGTATCCTAGAGCATTCAAAGTTCCTTTCACTGGAACTAAGTGTCCCGAGCCCAACTCCTGAAAAACAATCCCCACACCATAATTCCTCCTCCACCAAATTTCACACTCGGCACAATGCAGTCCGAAATGTACCTCCAAAACCCAGACTGGTCCATCAGATTGCCAGATGGAAAATTGTGATCCATCAGTCCAGAGAAGGAGTCTTCACTGCTCTAGAGTCCAGTGCAAAGGGCTTAGACACAGGCGCTCGGCCATGGGAGCTCTCTGCGTACTGTACGTGGGCTAATTTGGAAGGTCACGTGAGGTTTGGAGCTCTGTAGCAACTGACTGTGCCGGAAGTCTTTGCACTATACTGACCCCTCTCATGTCAGTTTACATGGCCTACCACTTGGTTGCTGTTGTTCCCAAACTCTTCCATTTTCTTATAATAAAGTTGACTTTGGAATATTTGGGAGCGAGGACATTTCACGACTGGATTTGTTGCACAGGTGGCATCCTAGAGCATTCAAAGTTCCTTTCACTGGAACTAAGGAGCCCGAGCCCAACTCCTGAAAAAAACAATCCCCACACCATAATTCCTCCTCCACCAAATTCCACACTCGGCACAATGCAGTCCGAAATGTACCTCCAAAACCCAGACTGGTCCATCAGATTGCCAGATGGAAAATGGTGATTCATCACTCCAGAGAAGGTGTCCCCACTGCTCTAGAGTCCAGTGACGTACGGCTTAGACACAGGCGCTCGGCCATGGGAGCTCTCTGCGTACTGTACGTGGGCTAATTTGGAAGGTCACATGAGGTTCGGAGCTCTGTAGCAACTGACTGTGCCAGAAAGTCTTTGCACTATGCTGACACCTCTCTTGTCAGTTTACATGGCCTACCACTTGGTTGCTGTTGTTCCCAAACTCGTCCATTTTCTTATAATAAAGTTGATTTTGGAATATTTAGGAGCGAGGAAATTTCACGACTGGATTTGTTGCACAGGTGGCATCCTAGAGTATTTAAAGTTCCTTTCACTGTAATTAAAGGACCAAGCCCAACTTCTGAAAAAAACAACCCCACACCATAATTCCTCCTCCACCAAATTTTTCACTCGGCACAATGCAGTCCGAAATGTACCTCCAAAACCCAGACTGGTCCATCAGATTGCCAGATGGAAAATTGTGATTCATCAGTCCAGAGAAGGCGTCTCCACTGCTCTAGAGTCCAGTGACGTACGGCTTAGACACAGGCGCCCGGCCATGGG